>NC_044907.1:88731289-88835873 GCF_001633185.2 Quercus lobata | reverse complement strand
CCCTTTTTTTTTTACAGAGGAAAGAGTTCAGTCAACATCCGATACCAAATACCCCTTCTTTTTTTTTTTTACAGAGAAAAGAGTGCAATAGTGATACACATTGTGATTTCTTAGAATGAGCCAACAATTATGAACAATCACATGATAACAAAGTCAATGTTTGGTACATGTTTAGTCATATAATATACAAACGAATAAAAGAATTGAAAGTCAAAGATTTCAAGTTTTTCATATCTCCTCTTAGATTCATTGTGACTGCTTTGGTTCTCATTAAAATTATAAAATATGCAGATTGAAGTGGCCTTTCATTCTTCTTCTTATAGTCATGCTCCAGTTCCTCCTAACACATAGACACCTAATAATTAAATAAAACATATATAAAAAAATATGCTAGAGTTCCAAAGATTGGTCATTTGGTTGCATTTAGATAAAAATAATAATAATAATAATGGAAAAGAGAAGAACAAACAATCTGTGCAAGAGTATAAAACTAAAAAAGAAGAAAAAGAATCTGTCCAATACCAGAACAATCTCATATACATAATATTAAACTCCATGCTTCATCTGGTTGTGCCCTTTAATACAACAATCTCTTCATCAGTATTAGAGGGCATCGATCTGACAGTAGTGAAGGGCCTCTCATAGATCTCTCTCTCTCCAACTCTCTCTGCACAATACATATCCATTATACCAAAAAAAAGAAAAAAGAAAAGAAAAGAAAAAGGAAATCAAAATTAAATCGCTGAAAACAAAATTGGAACGGAAAATTAACAACAAAAGGCTTGCATTTCTTCTCAGCGTCAAAACAAAGGTCATATACCTGTATTCATAAAAAGCAAGGACTTCATTAATTTTGACCCTTTTTTCAAGTAGAGAAACCCCCTGATAGGATTAAAATCAAAAGCACTAACAGGAAGGAGGAAAACAAAAATCAGATAATAAGTCATAGATTAAAACCCAAATTGCCCAACAAAAATGACGAAATTTCCCATTTTTTAATCAAATGAAAGCAAACCCAGATTATAAATCAATCAGGACTACCCAAATTTTGATTGCATAAACACAATAAACCTAAAAACCCTAGAATATGAAACTAAGATCAAAAACCGAAAAACAGAAGGCAAATAATAGAAAGATTCAGAGAGAGAGAGAGAGAGAGAGTAGAAACATTGTGGATTTGAAATTTGCTTCACTACCTTCTTGTCTAATAACCCAGATATCAAGCCAAATAAAATAAAAATAAAAAACAAAATAGAATAGAACAGAACATGAAACTGAAACTGAAACTTACTGACAATTGTGTGGAACTGAAAGATGGAGGGAGATCGATCTAACAGTAGTGAAGAGGCCTCCCTCAGGTTTCTCTCTCCAACACTCTCTGCATCGTATCAGATTTTTTTGTGTTTCATGGTCACAAAAGCTCTCTATTCTTTATATCTCTCTCTCTCTCTCTCTCTCTCTTAGTCGTTTTTTTATGTAATATAGAGAAGCAGAGCATCCGGTTTAGGGTTTAGAAAAGTTTTATTATTATTGTTATTATTATTATTTTAATATTGTGCTGACGTGAAAATTGTAGAAGTTTCAAAAGTTTCGGTTTTATATATATATATAGATTAGAAGTTTAGAACAGGAGTGGTTGCCACAAAATTTTAAAAACATAACCAAGCAATGCGAGAGAGAAAAGATACCTCGGAATACCTCGTCATTTTTACGGCTCATGACCCATTTTTCCTAATAAGAAGAATAGCTTTAAGCACCGTTTAAGCTTTTTGGTTGCAGTAGATATTGCTAATGTCACTCAAATATCCATAATAAATCCAAATCTAACACACAGACAAAAAAAAGAAAGAAAAAAGAACCAACTTAAATACAAATCATTCCAAAAAATTAACAAAAAAATAAATAAATTATTAAAAAGTATACCAGTGGGACCCTGAAAGTTTTCTCTCTCTACTCTACGGTTCTTGAAATTTTACTGTTTTTTAATTTTATTTGAAGGAAAAGAACCAAAGAAAATCATTACTGGTGTTGATGATAATAAGAAATTTAATAAAAAAAGGAGCTGGGATTTTTCAATGAAATTCAAATAATGAAATCGTTGGACAAGCAAAATAAAAAAAAATAAAGAGACAGAGAGAGTCAGGTTTGGGTTGAGTTGGTAAGGTTATAAGTGATGATATGACATGACATGTAGAAAGGGTATAGAAATGTGTGTAAATAGATTTTTTTTTTAAATTTTTTTATTCGAGTAACAGTTTATCCAGTTAGAATTAAAACTTTTTCTTGAAAGTGTAAAAGAAAAAATTGAAAAATAAACTAAATTGTACAATAGGGTCTATTAACAATATTAAAAAAATATAATAAGGTTTATAAATAATAGCAAAAATAAATTTAAAATTTTAGACAATCTTAAATGAGTATTTAGAGCTTTTTAATGGTATATATAAACCCAAAATTTTCCCTATAATAAAGAGTGAAACCCAAAAAAAGCTCTCTAATGAACTCTTTATATTTAGATTTTTTTTTTGGCTCATGAACAGTAACTCATCAAGTCTGATAAGCTACTGTTCACTCTTCAAATACTTTTTTCCTATTATAATAATTAGGTGTTGAATAAAATAATATTAAAAGATGTGTAGTTGTTAAAAAAAAATAAATAATGAATAAAGAAATAATATTTAAATGAGATAGAGAATGAGATATAGAATCTATTGGAAGTATATTTAAAGAAAAAAATAAATAGCTAAAAAGTAAAAATTATTATTTATTTTCTAAATAATATAAAAATTTGAAGATCCTGTTAAAGGTGTTCTTATAAACCAAAGCCTTCTAACTGAACATGCAGTCTGCCTACATGTGAACTGAGGCTGAAAATGTAAAAGACCACATATAGAAAATCTACATCGTTTTCAAGAACAGTGAATGCCTCGTCAACACGCAAATTGGCATTTCATAGTTTTCATTTTGATAAACTAGATAAAAAATCTCAAGTTATCCGATGAAGTGATGTATTGATGTCATGGGCGGAAAACGTATAGCATATATGTGATGTGAAATGAAAATGAGGTGGGGCTAGTTGGCTGGTGTGTAGCATAATTATTATGGGGGGAAAATGTAGCATATGTCAGATGGTCAAGTAATTATTTTTTTTTAAAATATAATTTTTTTAACTTTGTGGTGGATGCCAACTTTACATGTTGTTTAACCCCCCCCCCCCCCCCCAAAAAAAAATTATTATTTTTTTTTTTTTGTGTTAAATTTTTACATGTTCTTTTTTTCTCTTTATTTATTTTATTAAGTGATATTCACTAACTTAAGGATTTGTGATCCACTTTCCTCTGCTTCCATAATTTATTTAATATTTTAGTATATATTTTAAGAGTGATATATACAATAATTATTAGTTTATTTTATAATAATAATTATTAATTGATATATTTATCATTATATGAAAAAAGAAAATGTTTAGCAATGTATAGAAAATATAAATATATATATATATTTAATAATTAATTAGTAAACTTATTCCGTTGCACTTGTGTCTTTTTTTTTTTTTTTTTTTAAATTGCCGTGTCATCGTATTGCATCTATATCCGTATCCGTGTATGTGCTTCCTAGCCTAATACCCATCAAATATTTATTTGTAATAGATGAAAGAGTTACTATAATTACTCTGGGGTCTCCTCATGTCCTCTCCTTTTTTTCACTTCAAAAACTAATCAATTTTTCAAAAAATTATATTTTAAACCCTATGATTTTAAAGGTGTAACAAATTAATAATATCATTTCAAAAGTAGCAAATTAAACCTAAAATCTTTTAACAAATTAAATCTAATAATCTTAAAGTAACAAATTAAATTGCAATATCTCAATTGTTTGTCAATATCTAAACTTATGATCATCTTTATGCTTATGATGGACCTACCATTCATGCATTTGTGTTAAACAAACAAACAAAAAAAATAAAAAAAAAAAGGCTCTTGCGATTTGAAGGCATCATAAACAACTTGGTCCAACTTCTTGTGAATTTCTTAATTAGCTATAAGAGTATATCAAAAGTTATATTAACAAATTGGTCTTCATACCTAGTACCATAGCATCATGGACAACTCAAAATTTAATATGAACATAGTTGAAAGCAATATGACTATTGGTGACTATGCTATATTCTCATGCCGCTTGACATTTTCTGTAACACAACAAGAAAAACATTTGTTATCTTAGAAGACAGTCCTTCCAATGTGTAGCCTATTGGTAAGATTGAATATTATCTTCAATTTGGGGAATCCAAATATACCACTCAAATTAAGAGAGAGAGAGAGAGGTTTTGGAAGAGGAAGAGAAAATAGAGTGGTGGGACCGTTGAGGTTAGACTGTGTATATATATATATATTATATAAAATTTTTTAGAGTGATTGTATATCTTCTTTAACTATACATCTCCATTAGTTTACACAGAAGGGTTGAATTAAGACTTGAAAAGTGAGTAGGAATGTTGGTTTGGTCAAATGGGATTACTAAATCTGGAATGCAAACTGTTGTTTGCAAAAAAATTGAAGAATGTGTGTAGTCTAAAAGAAAATTTGTACAGAAGAAGAGAGCTTCTAAGTGAGTCAAGGTCTTGCCTTTCAAGTTTCATCTACATGTGGAGGAGGAGAAAGAGAGTTTGTAAGTGGGTTAGGGTCCTGGATTTCATCTAGAAATATAAAACCTTACATATAACTTAGTTTAAAAACCTTTACATATATACATATTCATATACATATATATACATATATATATATATATATATATATATATATATATATGTATGTATACACACACACACACACACACACACACACACACATATATATTTGTTATATCCGCCAATATTATTCTTTGCCAATATGATAAGCAGTTTTGAATATATTATTAGTAATCTGTGAACAGTAATTCATGAACAGTACTGATAGATGAATAGTGATAGATGAATAGTGAAAGTGAATTTTCCCACTTTTTGACTCAAATCTTTGGGGAATCATAAGGAGGATATATAGAGTTTAGAAACCTTCTATTCAAGAGTCTAGATCTCATTATTATTGTCCTTTTGTGCCAAAGGAAACCAAATGAGCACCATTATTGGAATCTTCAAAAGCATCGTATTGGTGGGAAACAAGCTTTTAGCAGTGGTAAATATTGAAGTGTTTTAGCCGTTGTGCAGGCCAGACAATTAGGAGAATCAGTACCAATCTTCCGCCAAATTCGGGGTATCTTCAAACAGTTCCGGATTGTAGGGAAAGTAAGGATTTTTAGCAACATATTCTTCAAAGACATTGTAGCATTTTGGCCTTTGTGCAAGCCAGACAAATAAGGGAATCAACTTTATCAGTAAGACTTGATAAGAATTACTATGGTGATATTTACCAATATATATATATCTATATATTATTAAAAGCTGAAGCGTGATATTTATTGTTGCTTAGCTCCTGTTGCGCCACCTCATCGCCACGTATTTATTCCTTTTTTTTTTACAATATATATATATATATATATAGATTATTGACTTTACAAATTCATCTTTGTCAGTTTTAACATCTATATATATTTCTTTTTTATTTCCAATTTTCCTATAATTTTTTTACATTCACTTATTTTTTAAATATTTACACTTTCTTCATTCTTTCTTCTTTCCTTACCTTTTCATCTCCCCACTAACCTCTACTTTAATATTTCTATTCATTTTTCACTTCATTTTCCTTTATTTGTCTCTTCATATCCCTTCCTTCTTACTATAAATTTGTTACTCTTTTCCATTCTTTGCATAGTTTTCTCTCACAAAAAGGTTCTCTCTCTCTCTCTCTCTCTCTCAATGTTTTAGTGGATTTTTATTTTTTATTGCATCTCTGCTTTAGGTTGATAAATTTTTGTGTTTTTAAGAACTCTAATTTAGGTTGATATGATTTAGTTTTATGTTTTAAGTTATTATTATTATTATTTTGCTCTTTGATTGTTAAATTTTATCCGATTACATTATAAAAAATTAAAGATAGTAGATAAAAATAAAATAGTATTCCATTACATACCATAACTTGGATAATTTAGTTTTTATTGTTATATCTTTTAATTTTTCTTATTTTTTTCTTCTCTTCTATTTTACTCAATATTGAAATTCAACATCCTCCTTATCATTAAATTATTTATATTTTCTCTCTTTTTTTGTTTTATAAAATAAAAATGTAATTTTTTATTGTGCTCATCAAATTGTACTCATATTTTTTAACATTTACACTTTCTCTAACCTTTCTCCTTCTCTTTACCTTTTCATCTCCCCAAACATTCTATTTCGATATCACTCTTCCTCTTTCCTTTTATCTTCCTTTTATTTTGTTTCTTTTTATTATCACCCTCTTAGTATAAATTTGTCATTCACTTTTCTATTCTTTAAATAATTTTCTCTCACAAAAAAAGTGGTTATTTCCCACTCTTTCTCCCTCAATTTTGGTGGATATTTATTTTTATTTTTCTTGCATCTCTATTTTAGCTTGATAAACTTTTGTATTGTTTAAAACTCTATTTTGGTTGATGGGATTTAGTTTTGTGTTTTAAATTTTTTTTTTACTTTCATTTTTAAATATTATCATATTGCATTATAAAGAATTAAAAATAGTATATAAGAATGTACTATTATTATATTGCATAGAATTATTTGGATAAGTTAGTGTTTATTGTTATGTATTTTAGTTTTATTTTTTTCTCATATCATTTTATTAACATTTAAATTCAGCCACATCCCCCATAAAAAAAAAAAAAAAAACCTTTGACATACCACTAACATAACTACATCTATAACTATTTAAGCCATCCATGATATTTATTTCTTATTAATAACCATAAAATTTACAACTAGCAAGGGAACATACAAAGTAATAAAGAATAAAAGAAGGAAGAAAAAAAGAAATGAACTCAAACGTCAATTAATAACTATTATTTGGAAAATAAAAAGGTGGTAAAATAGAGATAGCTATACAGAGAAATAGAAACAAAATAGAGATAGCTATACAGAGGACATTAAAAACTTTATAGTGCAATAAAATCAACAATTAAATATAATAATATAAAATTTAAACTTAAAACTAATCAAACTCTAATTAGGGAAATTATATATATATATATATATATATATATTTATTTATATAATCATAATCTTCATACACCAGACTTAAAAAAAATTATTGAATAGTTCCACCTCTCATTTAATGTCTATTTTATACAAATCATCAACCAATAAAAATATGATAATGGTAAAAAATGGTATAGATAAGATTATAAAAAATATGATAAAATTATTTTTTTTTTAAAAAAAACTCTTTATAAAGTCTAGGGACTAGAATAGTATTTTATTTGAAAAATTATCACACGCAACGCGTGAGTTTGCGACTAGTATAATAATAATATACACAAATAATATATTTCTTGCCAATATATATATATATATATATATATATATATAATGTGAATCTTTATATACTTTTAAGTAAACTCTATATATTCTACTTATTTAAATACGTAAAACCATAGATTTCTACTCCTTAATAATAATTTCTAATTAATTTTATATTTTTTTAATGATTTCATTTGTAACGCTTCTTACTATTGTATATTTACTAACCGATGATTTGCATAATAGAGATGTTAAATGAAAGGTAACATCATTCATTGGATTTTCAAAAAGTAACAGTGCATAAAAAATATATATATATATATATATATATATATATATATATATGCGGGTACCAAACAGCATATGTAACAAAACAAAAGGGAAAATCCAATTAAAGGACCAAATAGGCCCACCAACACTCATCTGTGCAGCCCTGGCAATTCCATATCAAGGCAGATGGAGTCAGTCACAAGCGGAGTACAAGAAGTGGAATGTCTTTGAAGCCATAAGCAGGGAGGAAAGAAGTATTTTGGAAGCTTGTGACACAACTAAACCCCAGTCCACATTTATAGCCAAGCAGATAGCCATACAAAGTGCAGTCATAAAAGCTACCCAGCTAGAGTTCACAAGCATTATCATCCTCACCAACACTAAGGAATAGAACAGAGGTGGAAGCAAAATATCTAACACTTTAAACCAGCAAGGAATGAAGCTTATAGTCCAAGTTTGTTCCTGGCCTCATTTGGCAGGGAATCACCACGAGCAAGACGAGAATCAAACTCTTCCATACATTATTTTTTGTCGGACCAAATAGCTGTAGTAGCTAAAGACTTCCTTTGAATTGTACCATCCGGACCTGGTATAAAAAAAGGGAAAAAAAAGAAAAAGAAAAAAAGAATTCAGATTATAACTGAAGATCCATAAATGTTAAAACTGAAAATGGATTCATTTTTCTGCTTTCCTTAGAAGACAAAGTGAAAAAAAAAAATGGAACTGTGAGATGAGGGAAACTCGTTTAGATTGAGCTTCTCTTATAGCAAAGAAGTATTCTCTAGCATAAACACAAACCCTAGTTGATTCATCAGCTACAATTTTAACCATTGCTAAAGTATCATAAACATTGCCACAAGTGGCATCAATAGCTGCATCCCCTTTTGGGATAAAAATTGGCAATAGCAAATATTTGATGCCTGGTTACAATTGTCAGAAATAATATGAAAAGGTATGAATGTAATTGTCTCAATCTAGAGATGGCACAGGACAAAATGGAAAATATCTAATATTGTTATTGGTACAAACAAAATATTGCTTGAAGTCAGAATATTAATTGGGTTTTGTAATTGCTCCAACCCAATTTGAAAATGGCTTATCAGGAAACTGTAGAAGCGCATTCCTATAAAGCATCATACAAGGTCCATAAAACAAGCTCATTTCGTTGACCCACCAAGTACAAGTAGCAATCAGCTCATAAACTTAAGTATCAAAAAGGGTGTGTGTGTGTGTGTTTATGGTTAATTGCAAAAGAGTTCTGCAATCATCTGCACCAGTGTATAAAATGGCGTTTTATAGTTCACCACCAAATCTAGAATGCAGTACTATTTCCTAGGAAGGAGCAGTTAATAATAAACGGCAGCATGATCTGGTGCAATCCTCTCTCATTTTAAGGATGAGCAGATCACTTGCAAGATTGGAAGTAAAGTAAGCATGGAATATTTATGGAAAACATCTCATCATTGCGTATGCGGTATGCCATTGAAGTGTCAATAAAAGATATCCCGTCGATTGTTAGATTGATAAAAAAGATAACAAAATTGTAGAGAGTGATCCAACCTGCCTAATGTTCCAACTTATGCTTATATCAAACAAAGATTTAAAAAAATTTATCTACACATGCACATGTAAGCACACACAACCCCAAAAACTAAAACTCGCATAAGGTGCTTCAATATCCTACAGAAAAGAGATTCTTATGCAAAATTGCAATCTATTCTTGTTAGAACTTATTGTCTGTTGTATTTAGAATGCACTTATATATTTCACTTTGTATACTTCTGTAGTTCCCACTATAATGCTAATAATATATTTATCAATTTAGCAGTTTTGCACTCAGCCAAAAGAGGTGGTGAAGCGAATTTTTCTGTTTCCTTCTAATCAAACTATATATTAATCCGAATTAGGAAGGTTTAAAACCTTTATAAAGAATCAAAATAGCAAACCAAATATACAACTATATAAAATCAATATTTCAAGGATTCTAGTCTTTAAGTACTTACAAGTGAGCAACTTCTATTGTCTTCTTCTTCCCAAACACATAGCTCGCCAAAACATACTTCATTCCTACATCACAGCAT
This sequence comes from Quercus lobata, assembly GCF_001633185.2. Classification (NCBI taxonomy): domain Eukaryota; kingdom Viridiplantae; phylum Streptophyta; class Magnoliopsida; order Fagales; family Fagaceae; genus Quercus; species Quercus lobata. The sequence goes on along the minus strand of NC_044907.1, from coordinate 88,826,099 downwards.
TCACATTACAAATATTCAAAACTGTAGGGGTCACCACAATTTGACTCCCTATGACCGCTCTAAAAATGAGTGTGCGAGGTGCAATGTTAAATGCTATAAAGACCTAAGAGTGTCTTTCTCATCTATATTGGTTTTGAGGTAGAGTGACACTACTCACGGTCCGACAAGCGATATTAGAGCCAACGTCATGGATTTGAGTTATGGGACCATCATCATGGGAGATTGTTGGGAGAACCACAGTTCTGCTCCCAATGACCACTCTAAAAACAAGCGTCTAGACGCAATGTCAAATACCAAATTAAGATTAAAGAAATTAACCTTCAAGTTTAAAGCAATTAAGCTTCATTCTACGAAAAGTTATCAAATTTACAACAAAAACCTAGATTTTTCTATGTTTAGTTTTCATGAAGCAAAAATTGAATTTTTAGCATAAAATCCAGATGGCCAACGAATACTGATACTCTGTTTTGTTAGATAGAACAAAGAAAACGAAAATAATTTTTATCATATGGGCACTTCAAAAATTAACGATTCCTCTCAATTAGACTCTAAAAACTTCATTGCCTATTTGAAATTCTTCTTCACTACCATTAAATTATCTTATACATAACAAACTCACACACAAATATATAGGAAGCGAAAGAGGGAAAATGGGCACCAGAAAGAGGAGAATCTCGTGGGATATGATTTTCAGAAGAAGTAAAGTCCATTTGGCTCATTGGGCTTCATGAAATTACAAACAAATGTGAACAACAAAATCTAAGCGACAACATGTTCGAGAAAATAGCGGAAAAAAAAAAAGGCAATAGAAGTCCATAACATTTGAAATAAATAACAACACAATCCTCAGTATCCCACATCGATAAAATACAAATAAATTATTTTATTTATAAAGTGTTGCGATAACCCAACTTAGTGCCGAGCTTAGTAACATAAGCTTGTAACCAAGTTGGGGCATTAAAGTGGTTGGATGTATGTTGGGATTGCCTAGGTAGGAGAAGTGGTTAATATGTTGATTTGTCCATCATGGAGTCAATATCCAACATGCCCCTTGCCCTTGGGTTAAAGGGCAACCCCACCCACAATGGATGGGTAGCCCACATCTCAAATTGAATGGTTAAGGATTGGGGTATCCCCACAAATCAACACGCACAACAACCCCTCCCAGCATGCTATCTAGTCCTTCTCCATACAAACAACCACCTTTTACTCTTTTTTTTAATTAAAAAAAAAAATTGTCAATCTTGGTATTTTTTTTTTTTTTTTCAATTACCTTTATCAATCTTATACCTTTCCTCGCTTGGCCCATTGGATAAAAAAATTTAAAGAACTCGTGAGGTAGGGCATCTAAAAAAGTTAACTAATTAAATTTTATTTCAGTATTGATAACAAAATCATAATACTTGGTACCATACAGGCACTCTTATTGTTTGGCACAGACTACATGTTTCCTTGGAAGTTCATCTAAGCCAAGTTTCCAACGATTGGCAATTATCATTTCTCTGGTAATACAAATTCTAGAGGTTTTTATTTATTTATGGGAACACAAAATCCTGTTGACAATGAAAGTAACATGGAATATTATTGCGGGACAATAAATTCAGGCTGTCTATCATAACAAAATCCTTTTTTTAGCGAAACAATATATAGCATAAACAATAGCACATGTTGAATGTTCCAGTTGGATCTTTTACTAGGTTAAGTCCAATGGCCTCCTATACTATAGCTTCCTACACGTCATAAGAAGTATATTCTAACGTAAGTGGTTAGTCAATTTCAACAAATCCGTTTTATTTATTTATTTATTTTATTTTATTTTATTTTTTATAATTTTGGTGAGCAACATTATTGATCTAGTACTGTGTAATTACAAATGACTTAATTGTGAATGAAATACTTGTCTTGAATTATATAAATTTTCTTGACGAATTAATTTTTGTATACGCAAAAATAATATATGTAATAAATCATATGTTTTAGACATAGAATTCATATATGTGTGCTATTTTGTGAACTAAAAAATTTATTGATATAATTATATTGGATCTCTGAAAGAAATTTATTCCTTTGCCACTGAGTGATATAATGAAGGCAATGCAGCTGAAATCGTCTCCAAGGAGACATTGAACCAAATTTGGAAGGTTAAATTTCCCTAGAAAATCTAAACCTTTATGTGGAACATTTTCCATGATGCCTTCCCAATTAGAACAATCCTCTGTCAAAGAGGACTACAGATCCCAAGCCTTAGTCCTTTTTGCCATGAGGGGGAGGAAATTATATCACATTTCTTTCTGTACTGTAACTTTGCTAGGGCAGTATGGCTAAGATCAGAATTATCCATAAATGCTTCTGAGCTTCAGCAACAACCTCCAAAACAATGGCTGCAAAATTGCATTCTGTCCAAGAAGATAATGATTGAGGACAATATGCACTTCATGCAACTGGTCTTTACAACTCTGTGGACCCTCTGGCTCCACCAAAACCAACTAATCCATGAAAGGAAAAAGCCAAGCCCAATTGAAGCCTAACTAACCTCGAAAAATTTGATATGCAGGTACCAAATAGCATATGTAACAAGACAAGGGGAAAAACCAAATAGGCCCACCAACACATAAGGGTGCAGCCCTGGCAACTCCATATCAAAGAAGTGGAATTGCCTTTGAAGCCATAAGCAGGGAGGGAGGAAGAATTTTGGAAGCCTATGACACCACTAAAACCTGGTCCACATTTATAGCCAAGCAGATTGACATACAAAATGCAGTCATGAAAGCTACACAGTTGGGGGTTCACAAGCATTATCATCCTCACTCACCAGTGAAGGAAGAGAACAGAGGTGGAAGCAAAACAAGGAATTCCATTGGTATAGCAGGGCACCGTTTGCAGACATCCAACACTTAAGCCAGCAAGGAATCAAGCTCATAGTCCAAACTGTTCCTGGCCTCTTTTCGCAGGGAATTACTCAACATCAAGATGTGCATCAAGTCTCCCATACATTGTCTCTGGTTGGACCAAATCTTTTGCAATAGCCGTATTAGCTAAAGACTTACTGTGTTTTGTACCTTCCAGACCTGGAATAAAAAAAATAAAAAATAAAAAAGGTATTTTTTATTAACCATTAGTTAATAAAAAATACCTTTTTTATTAACCTTGAGTTGTGGTCTCAAGTTAATCACAACTCAGGCCTTTGTCTGGGGTAGGTTAACTAATGGTTTCCTGGGTGTCTTGTTAAGAGCAGACATCCAGGGGTGCAACAGAACCTCGCCCAATCCCTTCCTGGGATAAAGAGGCGGAATCTCCCTCACCCTATATATCAACGGACTGCGATTACAAGACCGGATTCACGAACTTCAGCAAGAACGCAATTCTCTTTTGAGACAAATAGAGCAGTTCCCGCTAAGGGGTGGAATCGCGCAGGATAGATGAAATTGGTCGAGTGGTCTTAGTTGAAGATGTGAGATTGCACGTGTTTATGGATTGAACGAGATTCAAGCTGTGTGTGAAAATGGTTGAATTTGCCAGCAGTGTGAAAGGAATAGTGTCTTGAGAATAAGAATGTATGTAGTATTACCGCCTTGCTTCAACATATCGGTTGTCGTTAGGAACTTCTTTCTCTTAACGAGAAGCAAATGGCTTTTGTGTTTGTGGTCCTTAAAAGGCTTGCTAAACGCGCGTTAAAAGCTATTTTTTTCACCTCTATTGAGTAAGTTTGTCGCTTCTTTCGGCAATTTCCCTTTGAAATCTTGTGGCAATTTCCTCTTCAAATCACATCAAGGTATTAAACAAGGTCCATAAAACAAACTCATTTTGTTGACCCACCAAGCAAAAGTAGCATTCAGCTCATAAACTTATGTACCAAGATGAGTGTGTGTGTGTGTTTATGGTTAATTATGAAAGAGTTTGGCAATCATCTGCACCAATGTATAAAAAGGTATTTTAAAGATCACCGCCAAATCTTAGATTGTGATACAATTTCCTAGAAAGGAGCAGTTAATCATAAATGGCAGCATGATCTGGTGCAATTCATTCTGTTTAAGGATGAGCAGATCACTTGCAACATAGGAAGTGCAGTAAGCATAGAATATGTATGGCAAGCATGTTATCATTGCGTATGCCATTGAAGTGTCAATAAAAGACTTCTTGGGACCTTAAATCAATTGCTGATTGATCAAAAAGATAAGAAAATTGTAGTGAGTAATCCAACGTGCCTAGTGTTTCAATTTGTGCTCATATCAAACAAAGATTTATAAAAACTTTGTCCACACATGCACATGCAAGCACACAAAACCCCAAAAACTAAAACTTGCATCAGGTGCTTCAATTGTTCTAAGAACTTATTCTCTGCTGTAGAGTGCATTTTCAAATTTTACTTTGTTTTCTCCTATTGTTCCCACTATATATAATGCCAAAAGACACGGTGAAGCGAATTTTTCTGTTGCCTTCTAATCTGAACTAGCAAAGATTAAAACCTTTGTAAAGAATCAAAATAGCAAACCAAATAAACAACTACATAAAATCAATATTTCAAGGAATCCAGTCTTTAAGTACGCATACATACCTACGAAAAACAATTTAAGTTTAGAGAAATTAACCTACAAGTTTAAAGCAATTAAGCTTCAGTTCAATGAAAAGGTATAAAATTTACAACAAAACCCAGATTTTTGTAAGTATAGTTTCTCAAAGAAATCCATCAGCATAGAAGCAAATATTGAATTTTAGCATATAACCCAATTGGCAAACCGCTACTAGTACTCTGTTTTCTTATGTCGGACAAGGAAAAAGAAAATAATTTTATAAGAAGTGAAAGAGGGAAAAGGAATGTGAAGAAGAACGAAGTCAAAGCGTAACATGTTCGAGAAAAATAGAGGAAAAAAAAAAAAAAAACAGTAACACTTGAAATAAATAACAAACACAATCCTAAAACATCCCACATTGGTAAAATACAAGTAAATTGTTTTATTTATAAATTGTTGCTATAACCTTGTTAATTGCCTAGTTTAGTAAGGTAAGCTTGTAACCAAGTTGGGGCATTAAAGTTGTTAAATGTATGTTGAGAATCTTGAGATTGTCTAGGTGGGATGTGGTTAATATATTGATTTGTCCAATATATGAAGTCAATATTCTGCATGCCCATTGCCCTTGGGTTAAAGGGCTCCCCCATCCACAATGAATGGGTAGCCCACATCTCAAATTGAATTGTTTGTTAAGGATTGGGGTATCCCCACAAATCAACACACAACAACCCCTCCCAGCATGCTATCTAGTTCTTCTCAATATAAACAGGCACTTTTTTTAATTTTGAATTTTTGACATTTATTTCTTGTCAATATGTGTAAAAATCCATATTTTTTAGATGAGCTTTGCCAATCTATTTTCTTTTTTTTATACAATTATTTTCTTGTCAATCTTGGTATTTTTTAATAAGTTGAACGGCCATTCAAACAACTACTTTTTACCTTTACTAATATAAGAAAAAAAAAATCGTTTTTTTTTTTAAATGACCATTATCAATCTGTTTTCAATTTTTTTTCCCCTTTTAAGTACTTTCCAATCTAATCTTGAAAAAAATATTGTTTTTTTTTTTTTAAATATGTTAAAATTATAAATAAATAAAAAAAGAAAAAAGCCAAATAGGACTAGAATTGATAACTTGCTACATATACCCTTCATTGGGCTGATAATAAAAGATGGAGTTTAATAGAAATTCAAAGTCGTTAAGACTTTGATGGAGAATTGTTGTTATAGTATTGAAATCCTTTGTGGAACAATTGTTCAATCTTTATCTAATGGGGAGGAAAGGGATAAGATGATCAATAATTTGACAAGCCTACTGTGAACAAAGGGGTTGGATAATGTGAACAATTGTTTATAGTGTGCACAATTGTTGTTAATGGTGCTGCCAATATGATAAACAAAGTCAATATCAAAATCATCAAGGCTTTAGGGTAACTCAACTATAGAGTTCTTTCCATCCATCTTGAAATGAGTAAATTGAATTTTACCCTATCATCAACATTTTAAAAAAATGTTGAGTATTATAATTTTATTCTTTATTTTAAATATTGATAACGTGATAAAATCTAATCACTCATTTCAAAAGAGTGAATAATATTTTAGAAACTCTATAGTTTAGTTCCTTAAACCTCTAAAGGATCATAATTTGGTAAAGCTCTACAAGGTGTATATTGTAAGTGTATTTATTTGATTAAAATAAAGGATAGATGGTTGATGCTATGCAATAACCTAAACAACTTGGTGTTGTTTGTGGATGATTCCTATGATAATATATGTTAGGTTCTCAAGATTTAGATTTAAATATTTAGAATCATTTTGTATTTGTGTTGGCAAACTGAGAATAAAATATGTCTAGTCTAGTTTTTTAGGCAATGCTTAAAAGTGGTTGTTTCAAGGGTCAAGTCCAGTTGATTGCAAAAAAAGAGAGTGTGGCTCTGCCTTGCTTGACTGATCGAGAATTAGGCTCGACCGATTGAAAATTTCTGGTCCAGTTTCTGTAGAATTTTTAAATAGGTCCAAACCCATGAAAATGTTTAGGGCTTCATCTAAATTTCTCTACATATAAAAGGGAAACCCTAGCCATGTTTTGAAGACTTTTGGAAGACTTGTGTGTTACTCTTTGTAAGATCTTAGAGGTTTTATACCTTTAACTACACAAGAATCTACCGGAGCCAAAAACTACAATCAAGCATTGGTAGAACATAGTTGCTGCATTAAGATCATTACTGATGGTGATCTAAAACCTTTGAGTGGGATCTCAAAGTCAAGAGCAAGGCGGTTTGTGTTGGTGTAAATCTAATAAGAGAAGGAGTCCGTGGATTCGAAGTTTGCACGTGGTTGTGTCAATAAGTTACTACTAGAGATAGCAATAGATTTAGGGTTAAATCTGATTGTAAAAACTTCAATTCTCTTATAGTGGATTTAATTTACCTTGAGGATAGTTAGGTCAAATTCTCCCCAGGATTTTACCTTGAAATGGTTCATTTCATCGATTTTCCTGGGTCACCATATCATGGTGTTATTTACTTTTCCACATCTTTGCATGATATGATTTATTTGTGTTTAACTTAGATCCGAATAATTAATCTAAATAATCAATCGGTTAATAAATTAGGTTAAACAATATGTTTTAAGGGGTCTAAATGAACAAACAAGTGGTATTAGAGCAGGTTAGCTCTTGTTTATAGGTTTCTGCTGTCATGGATTCTTTGTCTTGTTTCTTGAAAGCAACTAGGATGAGAGTTGAATCTATTTCTTCTTGGGCTATATGGCTTTTTAAATGTGCTAATCATATCCTTTAATATTTACATATAACTACTACTTGCAATAATTATGTTTGTTATACTGCTTTAACTATCTTAAAGGCATGTGATACTTGTCTTTGGTATTTGGATAATGGTTGTTCCAGGCATATGACAGGTAATAAAACCTTGTTCAAGACTCCTTTTGAAGGAAAGATTGGTACTATCACCTTTGGAGATGGAAGCAAGTCAGTCATCCGAGGTATTGGAACAATAGACATTCTAGGGCTACTTGTGTTTAAAGATGTGTGGTTCATGGATGGGTTGAAGGCAAACCTGGTGAGTATCAGTCAAATCTATGACAATGGGCTAAATGTGTTGTTCACTAAGTATGAAAGATATAGGATGATGGAGGTGACTACATATGTGTTGGAATAAGAATAGCTGATAATTGTTACGGTATAACACCAAGCATAAATCATAAGTGTTATAGTGAAAAAATTAATCAGGTTGATTTGTGGCATCAATGGCTAGGACATGCTAGTCACAAGCAAATAGAAAAAATCTCCAAGCGTGAGGCAATTCTTAGGCTACCAAAGTTTGAAAAGATAGAGAAATTAATGTATCTGTGGACCATGTCAGATTGGCAAACAAGTGAAAGCTAGACATCCATCAATCAATGAAGTTCAGACATCTAGGCCTTTGGAGTTGCTGCATATTGATCTTATGGGTCCTGCCAAAGTTTAAAGCTTAGGTAGAATGAAGTACATCCTTGTTGTGGTGGATGATTTTACAAGATATACATGGGTGGTTCTTTTGAAAGATAAGTCAGAAGCTACTGACAAGATGATTCATTTGTGCAAGAAGTTGCAAGTAGAGAAGAATATCCTAATTGCTCGGATCAGAATTGATCATGGACGAGAATTTGAGAACTCAAAACTCATATCCTTTTGCAATGACCAAGGGACAAAGCAAGAATTCTCTGCACCCAAGACACCTCAGCAAAATGGGGTTGTGGAAAGAAAGAATAGGGTAATTTAAGAGATGGCTAGGGTCATGCTAAACAATAAAAGCATACCAAAATCGTTTTAGGGAGAAGCTGTAAACACTACATGTCATACCTTGAATAGAGTGTACTTCCGTCCCGATACAACGAAGACCCTATATGAACTTTGGAGAGGAAAGAAACCAGTGGTGAAATATTTTAGAGTTTTTGGCAGTGATTGTAACATCCTTCAAGACCGAGAGAATCTGGAGAAATTTGATGCAAAAAGTGATAAAGGGTTCTTGCTTGGATATTCTACATCAAGCAGAGCATATAGAGTATATAATCTCAGAACTAAAATTGTGATGGAATCTACTAATATAGTGATAAATGATGAACAATGTGCTGAAACTCATGCTGAAGATGCTCAAAGTGTTCAAGAGAGATCATAGAGGTAGAAGATACTCTTCCTAAGGAGTATGTTGAAAAGTCTACTGATGAAGAACTATTGATTCTGAATAATGTTGTTTCAGAACCAACAACCTCGGTCAGAGAAACTCCACAGGAACATGATGAGTCAAGTACACCATCTGGGCAAAAGAGTACAACAACTTCTTGGGTGAAAGGTCCATTTGCTAGCGTCAAACTTAATCATCCTTCCACAAATATCTTGGGATGTTTAAATGACAACATGAGACTGAGATCTAAAGCTTTAAATATCATTACACACTTATGTTACCTTTCTCAAGTGGAACCTAAGAAAGTTGATAAAGCTCTGCAAGATGCTGATTAGATTAACTCAATGCATGAAGTACTCCATTAATTTGTTCAAAATGATGTGTGGGAACTGGTTCCGAGACCCAAAGGAGTCAATGTAATTGGCATTAAATGGATCTTCAAAAACAAGTCTGATGAGCATGGAACAGTCATTAGAAATAAATTAAGACTTGTTGCACAAGGATACACTCAAATGGAAGGAGTTGACTTTGATGAGACATTTGCACCTGTAGCTAGACTTGAGTCTATCCGGATACTTTTAGCCATTGCTTGTCATTTGAATTTCAAGTTGTATCAAATGGATGTCAAAAATGCTTTCTTAAATAGGATGTTGCAAGAAGAAGTGTATGTAGAGCAGCCCAAAGGATTTGTGGGTCCTCATAGGCCTGGTGATGTCTTCAAACTGAAAAGGGCATTGTATGGTCTTAAACAAGCTCCTTAAGCTTGGTATGATAAACTGACCTCTTATCTCACTTTGGTATAGCAGGTATACAAGGAATTCCATTGGTATAGCAGGGCACCGTTTGCAGAAATCCAACACTTAAGCCAGCAAGGAATCAAGCTCATAGTCCAAGCTGTTCCTGGTCTCATTTCGCAGGGAATTACCCCAAGATCAAGACGTGCATCAGGTCCCCATACATTGTCATTAGTTGGACCAAATCTTTTCCAATAGCCTTATTAGCTAAAGACTTCCTGTGTTTTGTACCTTACGGACCAAGAATTAAAAAAAAAAAAAGAAAAAAAGAAAAGAAAAAAACTAAAAGGAATTCAATTTAGAACTAAAGATCCATATATGTTAAAAGTGAAAATGGATTACTTTAGAAGCTTCATTATCCAAAATAAGTAGGCGACATCCCAAAAATAACGACTGTATAGTTTTCTGCTTTCCATAGCAGACATAGTTACAAAAATAAATGGAACTGTGAGAAAAGGGCACCTCGTTTGGATCGAGCAACTCTAGCAAATAAGAAGTATTCTCTAAAGCATCATTCTGAATATCCATTGCATAAATACAACCCTGGCTAATTCATCAGCAAGCATATTGACCATTACTAAAGTATCAAAACCATAGCCACAAGTGGCATCAATCACTGTATCCCCTTTCCGGACAACATGTTTCCTAATCCTGGTAAAAAGAGTCAATACAACTATTTGATGCCTGGATACAACTGCCCAAAATAATTGGTAGGAACGTAAATGTCTCAATCTAGCATTAAACAAGGTCCATAAAGCAAACTCATTTCGTTGACCCACCAAGCAAAAGTAGCATTCAGCTCATAAACTTAGGTACCAAGATGAGTGTGTGTGTGTGTTTATGGTTAAATATGAAAGAGTTTGGCAATCATCTGCACCAATGTATAAAAGGGTATTTTAAAAATCACCACCAAATCTTAGATTGTGATGCAATTTCCTAGAAAGGAGCAGTTAATCATAAATGGCAGCATGATCTGGTGCAATTCATTCTGTTCAAGGATGTGCAGATCACTTACAAGATAGGAAGTGCAGTAAGCATAATATGTATGGCAAGCATGTTATCATTGCACTCATATCAAACATAGATTTATAAAAACTTTAACCACACATGCACAAGCAAGCACACAAAACCCCAAAAACTAAAACTTGCATCAGGTTCTTCAATTGTTCTAAGAACTTATTCTCTGCTGTAGAGTGCATTTTCAAATTTTACTTTGTTTTCTCCTATTGTTCCCACTATATATAATGCCAAAAGACGCTTATAATGCCGAAAGACGCGGTGAAGCGAATTTTTCTCTTGCCTTCTAATCCAAACTAGCAAAGATTAAAATCTTTGTAAAGAATCAAAATAGAAAACCAAATAAACAACTACAGAAAATCAATATTTCAAGGAATCCAGTCTTTAAGTACACATACATACCTACAAAAAACAATTTAAGTTTAGAGAAATTAACCTACAAGTTTAAAGCAATTAAGCTTCAGTTCAATGAAAAGGTATAAAATTTACAACAAAACCCAGATTTTTGTAAGTATAGTTTCTCAAAGAAATCCATCAGCATAGAAGCAAATATTGAATTTTAGCATATAACCCAAATGGCCAACCGCTACTAGTACTCTGTTTTCTTATGTCGGACAAAGAAAAAGAAAATAATTTTATAAGAAGTGAAAGAGGGAAAAGGGGTACCAAAAAGAGGAGAATCAAGTGGAATAAGATTTTCAGAAGAAGCGAAAGTCCATTCTCTAGAGTTACAAAGGAATGTGAATAAGAATGAAGTCAAAGCGTAACATGTTCGAGAAAATAAAGGGGGGAAAAAAAAGGAAAAACAGTAGCACTTGAAATAAATAACAGGCACAATCCTAAAATATCCCACATCCATAAAATACAAGTAAATTGTTTTATTTATAAATTGTTGCTATAGCCTTGTTAATTGCCGAGCTTAGTAACGAAGGTTGTAACCAAATTGGGGCATTAAAGTGGTTAAATGTATGTTGAGATTGCTTAGGTGGGATGTGGTTAATATGTTGATTTGTCTAATATGGAGTCAATATTCCTTGCCCTTGGGTTAAAGGGCACCCCCATCCACAATGGATGGGTAGCCCACATCTTAAATTGAATTGTTTGTTAAGGATTGGGGGTATCCCCACAAATCAACACACAACAACCCCTCCCAGCATGCTATATAGTTCTTCTCAATACAAACAACCACTTTTTTTAATTTTTAATTTTTAATTTTTTACATTTATTTCTTGTCAATTTGTGTAAAAATCCATTTTTTTTTAGATGAGCATTATCAATCTATTTTCATTTTTTTTATACAATTATTTTCTTGTCAATCTTGGTATTTTTTAATAAGTTGAACGGCCATTCAAACAACTTCTTTTTACCTTTACTAATATAAGAAAAAAAAATTCCTTTTTTTTTTTAATGACCATTATCAATCTGTTTTTAAATTTTTTTTTCCCTTTTAAGTACTTTCCTATCTAATCTTGAAAAAAAATATTGTTTTTTTTAATATGTTAATTAAAAAAAAAAAAAAAAACCAAATAGGACTAGAATTGATAACTTGCTATATATACCCTTCATTGATAACTTGCTATATCCTAAATAATTTGAAAAATTTTAAAAGAACCTTTTGGCCCCCCATACTCAGTAATATACATATATATTTAAGTAAGTATAAAAATAAGCATAACTTTCATCTAAATAGAGGAATAATGGTAGAGATACAAATTATTTTATAAAAAATATTACAAATTGCTGATGTGGTAAGTGATTATTGGTAAATGAAAAAGTCATATTAATGATAAGCCAAAATGAAAGTCAATAAGAGATTGGTCACATTAACATTTTGTAAAACTATTGTAAAATAGAATACAATCCATAAAATATATGTCAAAATATTACAATAATTAAACATTTAGCATCTTTAAATTGAACGTATAGGAATTTTAACAATCACCTCAAAAAATAAAAGGAAAAAAAATTCTAAGTTTCATCCCAACACATCTAGGGTTTACTTGTACCACAACAGTAGAAAAATTGAAAGGTTAGCAGCTTTGTTGATTCGCCACACCACCAAGTCCCTCACACAATTGTAGAAAATTTTTTCTAACAGTGTTCTCATAGGTGACTCTCTCTCTCTCTCTGCATTGGCATTTGCCTTCTTTTTTATATCCTTTCAGTTCTTTCATTTTCCCATTGTTGCTGTAGTTTTGTGTTTAAAATATAAAAGTAAAAGTTCTGTGTGACTAGACTAGACAAGAAAGAGTCAGAGATAAGCTTGAAGCTTCCATTGGCCCCTCAACCCTGTACAGTGCTCTTGTGTTGCTTTACTTTTCATTTGCTTCCTATTGATTTCCTTAGTTTACTTTTCATTTGCTTTCTTTTTTATTTTCCTTATAATATATTATAATAATCAATACATTATATACCGTATGGCTTTATAATTTACAAATGTACTTGATTAGTTTGATTTAAATATACAGTATATACTACTATATTAACATGTGTTTATCACTTCAAAAAAAAAAAAAAAATACCATGTATTTAGTTGTTGTTTATAACACATATTCAGTTATGAAGTATTGTACATTACTATTTTAGATTTCATACACACACAAAAATTTTATATATGGCCACCCAAAGAAATTCCTAACTCCGCCATTGCCTATCTGCATGTAGAGAATGATTTGTCCTTGCATCTAAGAGACTTGGTCATAGCCTTATGGTCATCCTCTAGTATGGTAGAGGAGAAACCACAATCACTAGCAAATCTAAGAGCTTGAACAACCACCATGCATTCCACAGTATTGAGCAAAGAAGGGAGAGCAAACTTGTCCGACATAGAGGCGAGAAGAAGTCCCGAGTGGTTTCTGATAACTACCCTAACACCTACTTCATTCGAGTCTTGAAAGAAAGCACTGTCATTGTAAGGTTCATGTGTTTTGGTATTGTTAAACAATGCCAAATTATGTGTCTTTTATTGAGTTTTAATGTGTCTTAAAGTTATAATTGAGGATCACATTGAAAACAGAAAGTTTGCTCAAGAAAAACTCAAGAAAAGTGCATTTTCAGCATGTGCCTTGATAGCAACCTCGATACCTTGATCTATCGAGCCCCTTTAGGCCACTTTTGTTTCCTCGATAATTGGCTCGATACCTCTTGATCTATCAAGCTTCGCATTTCAACAAATATCAGCAATGTGAAAAAGCTTATAACTTGTTCGTTTGAATTGAAACTCAAATTAAGATCCGCTTGAACCGGTATTTAAAGGACATTATACGTCATCTATTAGAAGGCTTTTAGAGAGAAAAAAACTCTGTTTTGTGTGGCTAGGTCGGTTAAGGTTGAATTTGTTGCATATATATGTAAATCCATGAGAGTGAAGTCCTAATATTGTAGAGCTACTATCAATGTAACCATATTATTAAAAATTAATTAGTGTCTTGGTTTGATGATAAAGAGATATCGTCAAGAGCGGATACCATAGGTTAAAACTCTCTAAAAAAATTACTACTACTATTATGTTTCTTTTGATTTTTAAAGAAGAATGTGTCTCTTGATTAAATTGCCGCATAATAGCATATTTATAATATGGTAGGTCGGCTATGGTTGAAGGGTTGAATTTGCTGCACATATATTTATGTCGGCAAGAGTGAAGTCCTAATATTGTAGAGTCATTATTAATGTAACCTTTTTGCTAAACTATTATTAATTTTTTTTTTTTTGAATTAGCTAAACTATTATTAATGTAAACTTATTATTAGTATTAGAGATAACATGCATAAAATATAGATGCGAGTGCGAACATGGTGCAAAACTTAAATGATAAAACAAAATTTATTTATTCTAAATGTTGTAGCATTTGTTAAATATGCTTACATCCATTTTGTGTGACCACGTGAGGTAAGTCTCATAAATATATTGAAATGCTAAAATTTCAATCAATTGTACAACAAAACACTTACAAATTAATGTATCAATAAATGTGATTTGTACTATTTTAACAATATAATAAATAGAAAATAAATAAATATCTTTTTTTTTTTTTTTTTTGTGATTAATTATGTCATGGCCCAAAATTATCTACATAAATTTGAGCATGTGACTAACAAATCGATACCTAACAAGAATGTTAAGGTTATTTTCTGTTGGCCTTACTTGAAGGGTCTTGAACATTCAGCAAAATAATAATAATAATAATAATAATAATAAAAATACTTGAAGGGTCTTGAATGATGGCACAAAGTGACAAAGGTCATACCTCGCTATCAAATCTAACAACTTAACCTCTGTTAGCCAAGGCCATACCTAGCTATCACATCTCTTCAATGATGGCACAAAGGTCAATAATATTTATTATCTCTAGTACAATTTTGCACATGCATCATACAAATCATATTCAAAATTTAAAGAAATATTTTTAGTCCCTCCGTTGATGACAATCATGTTTAAGTGGTGATAACAAATCTACAACCTTGCATCTTTAGAGAACAAAAATGTGTTTGAATGAATATAAGGATCTTGGAACTTATAGGCAAACATGCACCAATGGGAATAGACATACTTAATGCAAAAGTTACAACCTAACCCAAAATCACTTCCTCTCTAACGAAGACAATGTTGCGCCTTGTAATAGCCACTGGTAGCTCTACGTTTAGTTTATGGTGGTCACAGGATTATCCTGACCTAAAAAAAATATATATTATTATATATAAATTTTAAAAATTTATGATTTTTTAATTCATAAAAAATATTTGTGACCATCTTAAATTTTTTTTAGGCATAACATAATTAAATTTTGAATAAAATTTAGTAACAAACTTGGTTGTAAATTAAGAGTATAACTCTACTCAATAATTTTTTTTTTATTATACGTGAATTTTGACAAATCCACAAATAGATTACAGTTTCTTCTTATTTAATGAGAGTTGTAACCTTAGGATACAATTAAGTTTGTAGCCAAATTTTGTCCTTAAACTTTAGACCCCTTAACAAAAAGAAAAATCCCAAGAAAATTTTTATCTAACTAAAATTTTGATAGAGATGTAACTTACAACATTGGTAATGAGACTATCATGCAAAAATTTCAAAATAAAAAAATTTTAGAAAAAAATTGTAAGACTTTTTGTATTTGTGTGTGTGTGTGTGTGTGTGTGTGTGTGTGTTTTTTTTTTTTTTTTTTTTTTTTTTTTTTTTTGGTGATCAATATATTAAGTTCTCTTTTAATTAAATTTTGTATAATTTAAGTTTCTTAATGGCCACCTTAAAATATATTCCTGGAGCTGCCATTGGTAATACCTAGATCAAGTGGGGGCTATTACATATGTCAGCATGCTCCATATTATGGTATGGTCACCTATCACAATTATATGCACTAACATATCCCACTTGATCGCACCATAACTAATGGTATGGCTCCAATCTACATGCATTATGGTTGTTATTATTGATTAATTTTTTCATGTAATTATATGTTTATTACTATATTTATGGTTCTAATTGTATTTCAATTTTAGATATATAGGAACTGACAACGTGTTATTCAGGTTAGGTATAACCTATTATTAATCAAGCAGGTTATTAAACAGGTCATTTGTATTGACCTTTACATGACTTGTTAATTAAAAGGGTTAAACGTGCCAGGCCGGGTCAATCTATTTAATAAACAAGTCATGTTAAGTCATGTTAGGGTTGAGAATTTGTGACATGTTTACTAAATAGATCAGGTTCGGGTCAACCTATATAGACGAATACTCATAAGTCGACCCCACACAAATTCCCGATCCGCGAACATAAATTGCCACCCTTGGTTTTGACCCATGCCAACATTGTTTTATGATACCAATTGATTAACATTAGTGTGAACTTGGGCTATTCATGTACACATTTTCATCACCTCACACTGATCTCACTACTTATCATATACTAGTTTGGATAACTTTTGATTCACCATCTTTCGAGTGAATGACAACGGTACCAAGATTAGCTCAGATCCCATAGTTCATGATATAGCCAACGCCCATATATATTGAGATGGAAGAATTTAGTCGTACACACCAAACCATGAGTCAACTTGCGTTAAAATTTTTCGCCCATATATACTTCTTCTAAACTAGAATTCCTAAAGGTTTTCTTGAATTCCCGAATTTGTCGACATTTCTTGAAATTTTTGTTCTATACATCCTTCAATTCCAAATTCCTAAAGGTTTTCCTGAATTAAGACTTGCTATTGGGACGGCATTTTTATTGAATTCACGAAACAATTCCATGGTTTTCAACATATCCCAATTTCCTTCCTTCTAGCTCACAATATCACCACAGACATGAAGATAGTACCACGATTTGGAAGTTAGTAATAGCTCAACCAAATTTGGGGCCTAAGATGAAAACTTTAAAACAGAGTTTTTTCTTATATTTAAATATTAATTAAATAATATTTATATTTAATTATTGATATATTTATCTATTTAAACTCTTTTTTTTTTTTTTTTTTTGCTCTTTTAGATACATAATTACTAATTAAGTTTAGGTTAGTAAGTTCATCTAATATTTATAAAATAGTTAATCCACTTAATCTTTCTAATTATATAGATACTAGTCGCTAACCTGTGCTATGCACGGGAATTTACCTATTTGTGAGGTAGACTAAAATAATTTTATAAAATCTTAAATTGATTAAGAAACTACACCATTGCATGATTTGCTATTATATGACTTCAATTTGTGTTACAATTTGATGAAGAGGCCATTGCTTGAACGTGCAATGGCTTATTCAAAATTTCAGATATTAAAACTTCTCAAAGACCAAAAAAATTAAAAAAATCAGATGATAGACTGTGTAGGGGTAAAGTCCCCAGATCAAATAATGGGCCTTGGGCCCTCTATAGAGTTCAACCCAGTCCGAGGAGAAAGTGTGGGCGCCGAAAAGGGCCCCGGCCCAATTCTTATGGGCCCAAACTTTTTAAAAGACGGTCCGAGAAGGAATGTCTCCTCAAACGTGCCAAGTACGACTCAGACATGCATCCTACCAACAATAAAGAATCGCTCCCACGAGTATTAGTAGCAGGGATGAGTCCCAGAAGCCCGGAAGAGGGAGGAGAGTATAGGATGTCAAGGGAAAAACTACAGCTGCTACATTAAATGCAGGGCAGCTACTTTTCTGGCCGCATTAATGTAGAGAAGACAAGCGGATAGTGTTACCTGGGTCACTACAACTCATAAAAAGACAGGAGAGATGTCCGATGGGACGGACACTCAAGTGAAGGTCCAGATGATCAACAAGTGTAAGGTCCTAATGACTTAAAGGGGGCTATATAAGAGAAAGGAATCCCCACGAAGAAGGGGACAAAAAAGAAGAAGAAGAAAGAGCAGAAGAAAGAGAGGAAGACCATAGCCTTTGATAAGGAGCAATGGTGCAACCACACATCTCCTCGGACCGAATATCCAGTGGACATGAAGAAGATATTCTTACGTTCTACTGTTGTATGGCCCAAAGTTAACTAACACTAACTTTGTTAGGGCCTAGTTCTGTAACCCGCTCTCTACAAATTCATTGTCTAGGGCTCCTTGGGCCAGAATCACCTACCTGTTGAGCTTGGTCACCAAAAAGAGGCCCTACAATTGGTGCTGTCTGTGGGAAGAACTTGTGCCTCGATAGGTGAAACCGTTAGAAATGGAAGGATCAGGTCTGCACCAAACCGGACACACAAACTCCCAACGGCAAGACAACTTTTTGAACCTCGAACTGGAGAAAGATTGAGACAAGCAGCGAGAGGGTAGTGTAAACACTTCCCACACAAGTAGAAGTCCCTCAAAAGGGGAAGGTCACGCATCCCATAAGCGAAACAATCACAGGGCTCTACAGCAAGAAATCGACGACTTGAAGAAGTTACACCGAGCGCAACGAAAATGTCCTTCACCTGGCTCGAACACTAGCGATGAAGAGGACAATGAGTACAGGCAGAGATCAAGAACCCCTCCAAGTGAAACCTTTTCCTATAAGGAAGATCAACCTCGCAAACGCGGTCACAAAAGCTCATCTTACCAAGGCTTGGCAAATGACGCCATGAGTAAGGCCCTGGACCACATCTCCCAATCGTCTTTCACAAGTAGGATAGAGGGGGCTGAGCTTCCTTGGTGGTTCCACCAACCAACCTTTGTCATATACAATGGTTGGACGGACCTAGTAGAGCATGTAGGCCAGTTTAACCAGAGGATGGCCGTCCATTCCAGGGACGAGGCGTTGATGTGCAAAGTGTTTCCGTCCAGCTTGGGACCTATGGCAATGAGATGGTTTGATGGCCTCAAGCCAAACTCCATAAATTCCTTTAAGCAGCTGACACAGGCTTTTGGTTCCCGCTTCATCACCAGCAGCAGAGTCCCTCGGCCCCTAGATTCCCTCCTATCCTTGTCCATGCGAGAAGGAGAGACATTGAAGGCCTATTCAGATAGGTACTAGGAAACATATAATGAGATAGAGGGAAATTACGATGACGTCACCATTAGCACATTCAAGAGGGGCCTGCCGACAGAGCATGGTTTAAGGAAGTCCCTGACAGGGAAACCGGTCACTAGCGTGCGCCAACTCATGGACAAAATCGACAAGTACAAAAGAGTCGAAAAAGACCAATAGACGGGAAAGGGCAAAGTGAAGGTTGTCTCTCAAGAGAGGAGGGACTTCAGGTCGGATCGCTTTAACAGCAGCAATCGACCGAGAAGGGATTACTCGGAGCAATCTGGATCCACAGGAGCACAGGCAGTCCATGTTGTGTTCCTGGAACCATTACATAAAATCCTAGAGAAAGTGAAGAACGAACCGTTCTTTCAATGGCCAAGCAAGATGGCAGGTGATCCCGCAAAACATAACCAGAATCTATATTGCGCGTATCACCAAGAAACAGGCCACGCCACCGCTGATTGCAGAAATCTGAAAAACCACTTGGACCGGCTGGTTCGAGAGGGGAAGTTGCGACACTTGTTGCACCACCCTGTCGAATGGCAAGAGTAGTCGAACATCGAAACAAGGCAAAGCACACTGAGACCACCCGTTAGCACGATAAATGTTATTCTTGCCGTGTCGGGGAGGACCGGCTCCTATCCTTTCAAAATAATGTCGGTAGGCAGACTCCCCTCCGAAACTAACGACAGGGAGACCAAGAGGGCTAAAGAGATGGCCACGCCCCTAATCGGATTCTCAGATGAGGATAAATTGGGAACCCTCTAACCCCATGACAATGCCCTAGACATGCATCTTACCAATAATAAAGAATCGCTCCCACGAGTATTAGTAGCAGGGATGAGTCCCACAAGCCCGAGAGAGGGAGGAGAGTATAGGATGTCAAGGGAGAAATTACAGTTGCCACATTAAATGCAAGGCAGCTACTTTTCTGGCCGCATTAATGTGGAGAAGACAGGCGAATAGTGTTACTTGGGCCATTACAACTCACAGAAAGACAGGGGAGATGTCCGATGGGACGGGCATTCAAGTGAAGGTCCAAATGATCAACAAGTGTAAGGTCCTGACGACTTAAAGGGGGCTATATAAGAGAAAGGAATCCCCACGAAGAAGGGGACGAAAAAAAGAAGAAGAAAGAGCAGAAGAAAGAGAGGAAGACCATAGCCTTTAATCAGGAACAGAGGTGCACCCACACGTCTCCTCGGACCGAATATCCAGTGGACATGAAGAAGATATTCTTACGTTCTACTGTTGTATGGCCCAAAGTTAACTAACACTCACTTCGTTAGGGCCTAGTTCTGTAATCCGCTCTCTACAAATTCATTGTCTAGGGCTCCTTAGGCCAGAATCACCTACCTGTTGGGCCTGGTCACCAAAAATAGGCCCTACAGACTGCTTAGAAATTATTAAAACAAATAATATATATATATATATATATATATATATATATATGACTAAACAATAGAGAAATATAAGAGAAAGGAAAGTTACATTCAAAAGAATAATATATGGTTATAACTATTGAAAGGAATCAAAAGATTCAGAACCTACAAATTAATGATAATATATATATATATATGTGTGTGTGTGTGTGTGTGTGTGTGTGTGACTACACAACGGAGAAATATAAGAGAAAGATGTGTTATCATCAAAAGAATAATTCAAATGTTAAAACTTTTGAAAGACTAAAAAATATTAAAGAATCATAAGATTTACTTCCTATAAATTTTTGAAACAAAAAAAAAATATATATAATTACACAATAGAGAAATATAAAAGAAAAGTTAATTACCTTCAAAAGAATAATACATGGTATAGTCATTGAAATCAACTAAATATGTTCAAATATTGCAAAAACTAACACAAATTCAGATGTTAAAACTTCCAAAATGCCAAAAAAGATATTTATATATATATATATATATATATAATTAAAGAATAACTTATTGAAACAATTTAAAAAATATATGATTATTCAAAACAGAAATATAAGAAAAAGAAAAAGTACTTGAACCCATAAAACAATAAGTTTTAAATTTTAATGGGTCTAAATTTTAAACGATGAAAAAAAGAAATCACCAATTCTATAATCATTTAAACAATAAAATTGTAATCTTAAAAGGAAAAAAAAAAAAAAAGCAAATTACAATAATAACTATCACACTTTGCGCAGTCCTTTTTATTTTAATTTTTTTCAACCCTTTTTAATTGGCCGGCTCAACATTTTTCAAATAATTCAAATTAAATAAAAACAAAAAAAATTCAAAAACAACAAAAGTATTGGAAAAGGAAATACTCTATGTGGCCAAGAAGCACACCGCCTTTCCTCTTGTGTACATAGTTTATTCGTCGGAAAAGAGGAAGACAAAACTCCTACTCCTATAAGAACTCTATTTTGATTTTGTGCCGACTCCGCCATAAATATATATATATATATATATATATATATATATATATATATATTAACAAAGTAGATGAGAAGAAAATAATATAAGAAGAGCTCATACCTCTACTCAGCTTTAAAAAAAAAATATTGGGGTTTGCTTTGCTTTTATAGTGTTCTTGATTAACCTCGCAAATTTGGATATAAATTATCAATGTTTGAGTTTAAGTTGGACTTGTTAGAGAGATAATTAAACAAAAATAATTTTGTTTAAAAAAATGATAATGATGAGTTTGAGTTTAAGTTGGACTTGTTAGAGTAATAGAGTTTTATTCCTTGTTAAGTTTGGGCAAAACAAAAATAATTTTATTTAAATATTGTGATAACGTGAAAAATTGTGGGAGCTCCAGAGGCTTCGGTTTTATATATATACATATATATATATATATATATATATATATGTATATATGATAGTGTTGTTGTGTTCTTTGTTGACTATCTGTGTCTACTCGAAACTTTGATACTCCTTTGTTGTGTTCCATTTTTTCCATTGTTGGAACCACCTTAGTCGTAAAGTGAATTCCCAGAACCGAACAGTAAGGCCCGTTTGAGCTAGGAGAGCGTGTAAGGCATGAGAGGTATAGGGTTGATTAGGGTATGTGTTACGAAATGCAACGGTGTTAAGAAAAACATGATAATTGAGTGTTAAACCTAGGATAACATGGATAGGATGTGGAGATCCAACTCCTCTGTCAGCTCCAGGACTGGTTGTCCTCCTGATATTGTAAATGAAGAAAATCACACTGTTGAAGAAAATGAGTTTCCGGATTTCCAGAAATGGAATATCCCTAAAGTTGATACTAAAATTGTTTACAAAACTAGTTGGGCTGAAAATACTTTTTATTCTGTTTACAAAGTTAGAACTGTTGAACAAATATTTTCTATTTCAAAAACTCATGAAAAATGTTGCTTGTTTTCTAAATGGAATATTAATGATTTTCTTGCTGAAAAATTTCAGTTATTTGCATATTGGACTTGTTCAAGTTGCTGTTAAACCACTCACCCGAAAGGGTATTAATGCTTCTATTCTCATGTGTTTACGAGATGCTAGATTTAAAGTCTTTTCTGATAACATTCTTGGTATGATTACTACTTCTTTGTATGATGGTCCTGTTTATTTTAACTATTATCTTGATATTTTTCTTGCTTTTGATGATCCTAATATTGTTAAAACTTTGACATTAAATATTTTGACATATGGTTATAACATGGAAGAAGGCAACAAGCCTTTTGCTTTGATTTATTGTATTTATTACAGACTTTTGGGTACTCAATTGAATCTTGGTGCTAGGATCAATAGAGAACCTGCTGGTAAGACTATGTTAATTTAATGTTCAACTCCTGATGCTAGAGTTCAAGTTCCAAAAATGATTCATTGGCAAGATATTAATCTTCCAAAAAAATGGTTGTTGGAACAAGAAGCTCCTCCTGCTAAACCTGTTTTTGATGAGTTAAATCTCACCCATATTCAACAATATCTTGATGGAACTGTTAAAATAAGTTTTCATGATAACCAACCCTTAAGGATCAACGAAGGAAGACATTCCTTTGCTGGATCTGAAAGTATTTCAAAAAGAGATCAAGATCTCAATGATTTTTTGCAAAAGAATCTTGAAAAACCCATTGATTTAAAGATAAAAGGTGTTTCAAGTAATAACTCCCAAGTTAGCACTGCTTTTTACTCTACTAAACCAGAACCTTCCTCTCCATATAGCAGAATTGCTATTGAAGAAGAAGAAGTTAAACCTCTTGTGTCACCATCTTTTTCTAATTTTCAAACAAATGTTGAAACCCCTATTTTTGAAAGTCATTTAAGAGTTTTAAATGTTCTGAACAAGAACTTTGAAATTGATATGGTTGCTTTGTATAATGAATTTATTTTTGCAAAAAATAGAGATAAAAGGAAATATTACCAAAGTACTTTTGCTCAATCTGAAAAAGATCGTGTTAAAAGGAAATGGAAGGAAAAAATGAACCAGTTGAAAAAAAACATTTTGTTTTTTGATTTTCCTGAAAACTATTAGGTTTCAAAGGATGAAGTTTCCCAAAACCATTTGAATGTAATCAAGAAATCAAATTTTGTTAAAGAACATAAAACCATTGTTAGGTGTAGCGGTCCACCCCTTGAGACATTTCTTGTAAAATGTAAAAGGACTGAAGTGAAGGCCTCTCATTTCAAAATTGCTGATGAACAAACACCTGTTCATAGTATTATCGAACAAAACAATTCTACTAATGAATTTCTGTGTGTTATTGGTTAGCAGCTTGACTGTATTGAAGAAAACATTGTTGAAACAACTGCTGCTTCAAAACTTGAGAAACCTTTGATTGATTTACCCAGTGAAAGAGAAAAAGTGAAATTTATAACCTCTCAGGCTAAAACTCTTGAAATTGTTGAAAAATTCTTTCTAATTTAAAAGTTAAAACTGAGAGTACTACAAGTGCTACTAGAACTATTTCAAGAAATGAGAAGGAAATTGTTTCTGAAGAAAATACAGATTCTAACTCATTATCTTCTGTTTCTATTAAAAAGTTTTTTGAAGATGATTTACCAAAATTAAAATATTTGTTGGAAACTCCAATCCCATTTCTTTTACAAAAAATTGGTATTCAAAACCTACTCCTCCTGATATACAGTTTGAAGAAAGGTCTTTTCAAGCACAATTTTCTATTTCTGTTGATAAAATTTATGAATGAAATATTGATGGTTTGTCTGAATAGGAAATCATTAATAAAATGGGTCATATGTCTATGGTTGGAATTTCTTATATGAATAACCATAATCTTGACGACCCTGAAATTGTTGACCTTCTGGTTACTGGTTTTTCTGGTACTCTTCGTGGATGGTGGGATTCATATCTCATAGAAGATTCCAGAGAATCTATTAAAATAGTTGTTAAAAAGAATGATGAAGGTTTGCCTATTTTTTATGAAAGTATTGGTCGTGGTATTCCTGATGGTGTCAATACCTTAATTTATACTGTTCTTAAACATTTTGTTGGTACTCCATCTAATATTTCATCTCAAATTTTTGATTATATGAATAATTTGAGATG
Source organism: Quercus lobata (assembly GCF_001633185.2). NCBI lineage: Eukaryota > Viridiplantae > Streptophyta > Magnoliopsida > Fagales > Fagaceae > Quercus > Quercus lobata. The sequence goes on along the minus strand of NC_044907.1, from coordinate 88,801,653 downwards.
TCCTACTATGTCTAATTATAGATGATACCAAGATGTTTTCATTTCCAGAGTTATGCTTTGGAAAGACTGCTACAAGCCTTATTGGGAAGAAAAGTTTATTGATGGTTTGCCTTCTATCTTTGCTCATAAGGTAAAACAAGAGTTAATTGATAAAAATGACTTCATTGATTATAATAATTTAACTTATGGTGATATTTTAAGTACTATTAAAAAACTCGGTATTAATATGTATAATGATGAAAAATTGTTAAAATACCAGTTAAAGAATAAAAGAAAAGCTAAATATGAAATGGGTAATATTTGTGAACAATATGGTTTGTCCCCTATTGCTCATTCTAGGCAAAAAGGGAAAAAACATGATAAAAGTCCCAAAAATTATAACCATAAAAAATATAAAAAATACAAAACCAACTTTATTAAACCTAATGATTTTTATACTAAAAAGAAAAATGTTTCTAAAAAATATGATAAACAAAAATTAGGTAAAGGCAAATGTTTTAACTGTGGTAAACCTGGACACTACAGTAAAGACTATAAACAAAAACCTGGTAAGTTAAAAAATAAGTTTAACATGTTAAATATTGGTGATAAAGATCAAGAAGATTTATTTTGAATCCTTGAATCAAACAATTCGTCTGATTCATTGGAAAAGGATTTTTCTTCCTCATCTGATTCTTACTATCAATTTGCTGATGATTCTTTTGATACTCCTAATATTAAAATTGGTTGTAGAGATTCTTGTTGCAATGTTATTAAAACTGTTAATGTTCTCACCAAAAGTGAAGAAAATGAAAGCTTGTTAATAAAACTTGAAAGCTCGAAAATGTGTTAAAACACAAAAGCTGTTTAGAACCCCAAATTAAATATTACGGCTCGATTGATTTTACTCTAACTTATACAAAGTGCAGAAAAGAGTATATGCGAGTGGATAAACAAACAAACTACTCTAACCCATAATCATTATAACACAGTAGTAAAATGAAAGGTAAAAGAGTAGGGAAGAAGAATGCAAACACAAGATAACACACCGATGTGTTGTCGAAGTACTCGGCGTAAAGCCTCTCTATCGCCCTTCAAGCGGTAATTGATCCACTAGACAATCAGTTAGGATACACGAATAGCAAAAGACCCTCCAAGCCTAGTCTACCCAATGCACCTAAGCCCTCCAAGCTCCTACTCCAACAAGGCTTCTCGGAACTGTGTCTTCTCTAGCTCTCCGAATCCTACAATACACCTGATTGCATCTGCCAAAGCCTGGCTTCTTCTAATACTTCCCAGTCGCACCAAAACCTCACTTGACACTCTGAAAGAGTGTGGTAAGTGTTTGGGCTATCAACCTCTCAATGGTATGGAAATGGAGAGGTAGGAGTTGAGGAAAATCCACAAGTAATTGTGTAGAGAATTGTGGGTATAACAATCTCTAACTCTCAATGTTTGTGGCTAGGGTTTTCTCTCAGAAGCACTCTATAACATCTGTGGGTAATATGGGTATATATAGTGTGGATACAGATAGTGTGGATTAGAAATGACAGTTCAGCAAAACAGAATGTTTCGCAGGTGTCTCACAGGAAGGCCTTACCCGCGAAACACTCGCAAAAACCAACTATCTCCATCCTGTCCCGACTCTTTGCATTCCAGTCATGTACAGGGCACATGCATCATTTCATGGGAAGCTTACTTGCGAGATACCCACGAAAACAACTTCAGTCTTCAATTAGCCTTGAGTCTTCACACTCTCTCACACACAACCCTTACAAATAAAACCCATATGAAATATAGGGTAATAAGGAATATAATTACAATCAAATTTGACACGGAATAAAAGCCAACAAAAACATAGTTGTAAATTACAACTTTACAAAACTGATTAGTCAAATTGAAAACCCTGAGCTGCAAAAAGAATATCTTGATAAACTTAAGAAAAATTTAATAAAATATGAAAATGTTAAAAAACTAAAATCAACAATAAGTTTTGAAGAAACTTTGGAAAGATTTAATAAAAAGAAATCCAAAGATTTAACTGTTAATGATCTTCAACATGAAATCACTGTTGTTAAGCAAGAAATAATTGAATTAAAAAATGAATTTAAAAACATTAAAAGTTATAACAATAATCTTAAACAAGAATTGTTATTGTTAAAAATTGATAAAAACCTTGTTTAAAATCAATTTGATAATGATCAAAAGGAGCAAGATGGAGATGAATCCTGTCATCAGGCTCTTCTTTCTAATAAAGGTATTGTTGATGTTTTCAATGATTCTCAACTTAATCTTGTTAACAAAATGCTTCATCCAAAATGGTTTACAAAAGTTAAAATTGTCATTTCCCATGATTATCATTTCAATGTTATTGCTGTGATTGATTCTGGTGCGGATATGAACTGTATCAAAAAAGGATTAATCCCATAAAATTATTTTGAAAAATCAACTGAAAGATTGGTTTCTGCTAATGGTACTCAAATGAAGATTAAATATGAATTGAATAATGCTCATGTTTGTCATGGTAATTTCTGCTTTAAGATTCCTTCTGTTCTTGTTAAAAACATGATTGATAAAGTGATTCTTGGTTTGCCATTTATAAATGCTTTGTATCCTTTTCTTGTTGAACATGATGGAATTACTACTGATCCTTTTGGAAAAAAAGTAAAATTCAAATTTGCTTCAAAGTTTGAAATTGATACTGATGCTGCTTTAAATTTGATTCATACTAAAACCAAACATCTAAACTTCCTTAAGCAAGAAGTTAGATACAAGAAAATTGCTGAATAGCTTTCTGATAAATTGTTGCAATAAAAAATTGATAATTTTCAAAAAATTTTGATTGATGATGTTTGCTCTGATATTCCAAATGCTTTCTGGCATAGGAAAAAACATATTGTTGACCTACCTTATGTTAAAGGTTTTGATGAGAAAAACATTTCCACTAAAGCTCGTCCTATTCAAATGAATGTTGAAACTGTTTAATTTTGTAAAAATGAAATTCATGGTTTGCTTAAGAAAAAACTTATAAGAAATAGCAAGTCCCCTTGGTCTTGTGCTACTTTCTATGTTCAAAAAAATGCTGAGATAGAGAGAGGAACCCCTCGCCTAGTTATTAATTCTAAGCCCCTAAATAAGGTCTTAGAATGGATTAGGTATCCCATACCTAACAAAAATGATTTGGTCCAAAGATTGAGTGAGGCTGTGGTGTTTTCCAAGTTTGAGATGAAATCTGGGTTCTGGCAAATCCAGATTAGTGAGAGTGATAAGTATAAAACTGCTTTTACCACTCCTTTTGGACATTATGAGTGGAATGTCATGCCTTTTGGTCTTAAGAATGCCCCCAGTGAGTTCCAAAACATTATGAATGATATTTTCAATTCTTTTAGCCATTTCACCATTGTTTATATTGATGATGTTCTTGTTTACTACAATTCTATTGATGAACACTGGAAACATTTGTATTCGTTTCTGGATACTATTAAAAGAAATGGTCTTGTGGTCTCTACTAAGAAAATCAAATTGTTTCAAACAAAGGTTCGCTTCCTTGGCTATGATATTGCGGAAGGACAAATTTGTCCTATTGATAGGGCCATTCAGTTTGCTGATAAATTTCCTGATGTTATTACTAATAAAACCCAACTCCATAGATTTCTTGGATCCCTCAATTATGTTACTGATTTCTACAAGGACATGAGGAAAAAATGTAAACCTCTTTTTGACTGGTTACAAAATAATCCTCCATCTTGGTCTGATGTACATACTTCCCTTGTTAAACAAATCAAATCCCATGTGAAGACACTGCCTTGTCTAGGTATTCCTACTATCAATGCTTTCAAAATTGTTGTGATCGATGCCTCTGACATTGGTTATGGTGGTATTCTGAAACAAATTGTTTCCCCAGATTCATCTGAACAAATTGTTTGCTTCTATTTTGGAATCTGGAATACTGCACAGTTAAACTATAGTACTATTAAAAAAGATATTTTATTTATAGTACTATGTATTTCAAAGTTTCCAAGTGATTTATTAAACCAAAAGTTTTTGTTGTGTATTGATTGTAAAAGTGCTAAATATGTTATTGAAAAAGACGTTGAAAATATTGCTTCAAAACATATTTTTGCCAGATGGCAAGTTATTTTAAGTGTTTTTGATTTTGATATTGAATATATTAAAGGATCTCAAAATACCATCCTTGATTTCCTTACACGTGAATTTCTACAATGTCACAATGGCAAGTAGGCGGTCGAAAGACAAGAGCCCTGCCACTGATAATCCAATTGTTAAAAAGGAACCTGTTTCTCCTTTGGAGATTATTAATCTTTTCACTCCCTTAGGTACCATTCCTAAGCCTAACTACACTTCTATTTTGGCTTCATCCTATGACCATTATGCTTTAATCTTAGTTAACCAGCCTGCTAAAACTTTTTTTCCCGAAACCTCTTATACTTCTCAATATGTTAAAAAATAAAGTTTTCAAAACCTATTTTCCATTGAGTCAAATAGGGCTTCCATTACTGATCCCTTTAGACTTGCTACCAGTTATTTTCCCTCAAAGTTTCATTGGATCCCTGAACATTGTCAGAAAGATGTGCAATATTATTTTGATATTTTACGCCATGAGAAATCCATCACCATTAAAGCCATACTTGATAAGACCAACACTACTAAAATTATTTATCACAATGTTTTCCTTAATCATATTATTTCTGAAGAAATGTAGGGCCCTAATCTTGCCTCCACCAGAATGTTACCGACTTCGCTTGTCCTTTATTCCTATCATGATTATCACACTGCTTGGTTCAGATTCATGCTTCATCAAAATGAAAATATGACCCATTTATGGTTTGTTAATTTTGATAAGGATTTCAGTTCCAATTTGCCTCTTTGGTTCATTCGATGGTGGACCCAGTTCAGTTTTATCCTTGAAATATTTCCAGAATAGTTAATGGGTTCTTTCAAATATTTTACAAGCGTGTTCAAAGTTGATTCTTACGGTGCCAAATTCCCTCCTTTGCTCCATTTCATTAAAAGATATAAAGTTCCATGGATCTTGAAATGACAATATGATAAGGAAGGTGATGTTATCACTCGCTGATGGTATGTTAAGTGGTGGGATAAGTTTCCTCACACACAAGGAATTGTTAACAATGTTACCAGAGATTTCCCATCTCCCAATATCCTACCTGTTAAATCCATAGTGCAAACAGTTGAACTAGCCAATGCACTTGCTTCTACATCTACATCTACTAAAACTGTTAAGCCCCCTACTAAGCCTAAAAAGAAAGATTCTCCTTTGAAAGAAATTCTCAAGGATCTTGATGCTTTATATGCCCTTCTCAAGAAATTAATCAAGGAGGAAGAAGCTGCTGCAAATCATGATTCAGAAGACGAACTATCTTCTAAAGCATCTATTACAAAAAACCCATATTACCCCTACAATCAAGAACTGTTTGGTCATGATGAAGATACTCCTGATTTAGCAGAAGATTGATTCTCTTGTTTGTCTGGCCTGCATAACGGCCAAAATGCTACAATGTTTCCCAATTATTGTACTACCCACAAATGATGATGCTTTTGGAAAAGAAGATTCTTCATGATTTTAGTTATTTTCAACACATTTTGGATCTTTGGACTGAAGACCCAGACAAAGCCTTTGTTTCTGCTGATTTGAGTCAAAAGTGAAAAATCACAGTTTACTTTCTACTGTTCACGGATTATTGTTCACTTGTACTGTTCACTACGCTTTTTCTACCTATTTAAGGGGGGATGTCCCTTATGTTAGGACTCAGAACTTTTTCTTTCAGAAACTTTCTTTAGAGCCTTTCTTTGAGAGAGAGTTCCTTTGTTTCCACCTTAGGATTTCCTACTACTTTCCCTACAAATCTTGTAACTAGAACAAGTTCCAAGCCTTGTATTGTTGAACTGTTGAAATCCTGTAACTACTACTACTGTAAGTACTGTTATCTATTTTCAATAATAACTACTTTCAACTTTGTGTTTATTATATTTGCTATTACCGCCTTCTTGGACAGTTTTACATTATTTTCAAGCTAACTACTTTCAATTTCTATTGCTACCGCCTTCCTGGCTGGTTCTACTTTCAATTATATTATTTTAAATTGTTGCTACCGCCTTCTTAGCTGGTTTTTCTTTGCTTACTTTATTTTCAATATCTTATTACTATGCCTCTGCCTTCAACGCTATGTTCTGCCCCCTTTGTGTTATCATATATATATATATATATATATATATATATATATATAGATGATTTTATTAATGAAGGAAAAGCATTGGAAATGTGGAGAAATTAAGGATCATGTGTAGGGTGCAGTAGTGTAAATAAGTTTGAGTCTTTGAGAGAAAATTAATAAACTTTAAGAAAACCGAATAAAAGGAGAGAAAGCTAAAAACAAAAGTAGAGAAAACCAACAATAACAAAAGAGAGAGTCTATACTCTATGCAACTAAAGGAAGCATAGCGACAAGATTATAAGATGAAGAAAAAAGAGAAAGGGGGAGTATATAAAAGCTAATGTCAAGATCAAAGCAGTATTGGCTCCCTTGCATACATCAACAACAAAGATTTCTTAATAATAATAATAATAATAATAATAATAATAATAATAATAATCAAGATGGAGAGCGGTCTGATGAGTAGTGAGGAAAAAAAAGGACTTAATTTCTTTAGGGATTGATATTTTAAAATTTATACCCTTTGATTAAACATTCTTGTTCTTCCTAACATGCATGCCAAATTTCATATTTTAACCAATATTATTTACTATTCGATTAATAACTTTTTGTAGATAATTTTATTATACAGAAAATTGAAATTTAAGCATTTTATAAATGAGATAATTATTGATCTTGAAAGATCTTGAATATATATATATATATATAAATTGCATAACTATATCTTGAGATTAAAGGTAACATAGTAAACATCAAAATAATCACGGCAGTGGATAATTGTGATTCTGCGAACTATACATAGACTTGACATTTTAGGTTAATCGCACATTGAAAAATGAGTGCAAGTTAAAGAGGTTTAAAGTTTGTACTGTGTATTCAAGAGTTAGGCCCTTTTGGATATACACCACTATAAGTTTCTTCAAAAATCTTCTCCCCTCTTCCCGTGTGTGTGTGTGTTACAAATACTTAGTATTCGACTTTTCTTATTTGATTAGTCCCACATCTTCAATTGCACCTATACAACAAGATAGATTTGCATTATTGATCTAATTCGTTACTTTTTCAGTTATATCCAATTAAAGTATAATGATTTCAAATGCAATCTAAGAAAATATCAGTGCAATCCTCAACTTTTTCCATTCCTTGTGGTGTATAACTAATAATTTCTTCATAAAATTTCGTTAAATTTAATTGAGAAAGTAACAAATTAGGAGTATTTTCTAATTTTTCAAACATAAAGGAGGAAATTGATTGGTTTCAAAGATATAGGGGGGAAATTGTGAAATACTATAAATATGAATGGGAGGAAATGCTTTTTCCTTTTCTTTTTTTCAAAAAAAAAAAAATTGGGTTGCAATAGACTTTTGAGGTGCTGAGTTTGGTAACGTATGCTTGTAACCTGTTAAGGGAATTAAAGTGGTTGAATGTATGGTCAAATTGCTAGGGTGGAATTAGAGGTTAATTGTTGGTTTGTCCACATTTTGTAGAGATCATTAGGGTGTCACTTGTCCCTTGGACGATATAAGTCACCAATCTATGGAAATTGTATAATCTCAGCAACACACTAAACAATGTAAGTCTTTCACACCTAGAATATACTAGTTTCTAGTTGAAACATGTTCCACCATAATTAACAGAGCCTTGCAAAACAAAAACGAACCGTTTATCATTCAAATAAGATACTTACAGCTCAGAATAAATTGATCCCAAATGCATGAAACCATTTTAAAAAAATCAACCTCTTTTTAATTACTCAAACGAGATGAATATTCCAAATAAAACACAATTGAGTAAAAAAAAAAAAAACAACATTGTTTTCAACAAAAGAATGTTTCAAAATGCACCAATCAATAAGATTAGAATAAAATGGCTTTGACCCACTAAATCTAACCATACTTAAACCAGATCAAACCCATTAGCAAGCACAAAAAAGATGAGACACGCACATAGAAATACAGACACTTATTCTTGTGAAGGTTGATAGTGTGCTCTCTGGTGACAACCTCTTCCTTTGCCGCCCTTGTCTACCATTTTTGCAGCTTTTCAATTTTATTTTTGTTTTTATTATGCAAAATACAATAAAAACATTAGCCTTTTTTTATTTATTTATTTTTTATTTTTTTAACTTGTATAATTCTAGCCATTAAAAAATATGAATGAAGACGATTTAAACTCATGGCTAATAAATAATTTGAGCAAAAATATTCTAATCTGAAATCAGAAAATTTCTAGCTCTGGCACTCATGCACTATGGATTAAAGTTAGATAGCACTAGGAATTCAGTTTTGAACACACATCCCCATCAACCACCCAGTGTCGCACAACCACAAACCACGATTGACCCCATGGCCATGACAGTAACTGATCTCATTGATCATACCACTTGCTCATTGAAACCAGACTTGGTGAGTGTGAGCAAATCCTATTCTAAACCCCCCGGTCCCTCCCAAGACCAATAGTTTACAAGACTCCATAGTGTGGCCTTTCTCTAACTAGGGAGAGTAACAAGTGAAACAAGTCTACCAATTAATACATGTTCTGTCCCAGGAGAAAAGGAATGAAGACAATGCAGCCAAAATCGTCTCCAAGGATACATGTTATGTGGAACATTTTCCATGACGCCTTCCCAATTAGAACAATCCTCTGTCAAAGAGGACTACAGATCCCAAGCCATAGTCCTTTTTGCCATGAGGGGGAGGAAATTATATCACATATCTTTCTGTATTGCAACTTTGCTAGGGCAGTATCCCAAGCCATAGTCCTTTTACCTTATTTCCACATTGCTTCATATTTGATAAGCCTTGTTTAGCCTAGCTCTTGGTTTATGGAAATTAGTTAATCACTTACACTTGAACTAATCTTATTAGTTTTGCTTCAAAGTGATTTAGCAATAAAAGCATAATTAAGGGTTCTAAATATTTGCTAAGGTTGCTATAGCATCTTTCAAGAATTATCCATAAATACTTCTGAGCTTCAGCAAAATCCTCTAAAACAATGGCTGCAAAATTGCATTCTGTCCAAGCAGATAATGATTGAGGACATGATGCACTTCATGCAAGTGGTCTTTACAACTCAGTGGAGCCTCTGGCTCCACCACAACCAAATAATCCATAAAGGGAAAGAGGCAAGCCTAATCGAAGCCTTACTAACCTCAAAACACTCGATATGCAGGTACCAAATAGCATATGTAACAGGACAAAGGGAAAAACCAAAGAACAGCTCAGGTTGACCTATGCATCATTCAGGTTGCAGTCAAAAGAACAGCTCTGCCCAAGAAAAAACCAGAGTATCTCAAAAACTATTATGTTTCTGGTACTGGTAGGGCTCTCAAGAACATTCTACAACATTGAAAGGCCTACTTACATTCTTATACAATTGATGATGCGAGCCTATACAAGTGGACATTCTTGGGAAATACCCCTAATGCTACTTCATTCTTAGAATTTTTATATTTGTTGAGTTTTTTTTACACATTGACCATATCAAAACCTGTATTTAACAAAAAAAATTTTCAACCAAATTCTTAAAGATTAGAGGAAAATAGTATAAGATAAAATTGAATCCTAAACTTATATGACTCTTTAGGGTTCAAGTGATAGCCCAACAGTAATGGCATCCTTTATAGTGTCCCACGTATACGACTTGTTAAATTCAAACACAACATTTTTTTAACCAGTTTGTTAATTTGTAAGGTTATACTAAGTAACAAGTTAGAATGACAAGGACCAGCATCAAGCAACCCTAACCATTTCTGTCATTGCAAGACCAAAAATAAATAAATATGAAAGAGTTAAAAGCTGTTATAACATTTACATGTTTCCATGTAGCTAGAGTTAACATATTATTGATTCCAAACATAGAATAAGCTTCTTCTGAATCATGACTTGATTATATAGATACATTACTTGCATTACTAACAATTTCCTTAAGGTTTATGAAACTCCCTTCAAAACATTATTACTTCAAAAACAATACTATAGTCTGAGTTTTTTCAACTTAATTGAAATACAGGGTTGGGGTGGGGGACTTCATTCTGATAAAACCAGATCACAGATGTGACATGCAAATGTGCATACAAGCCCCATAAAAGTAAAAAAGAGAAACAAATTCAACATAAATTGACAACAATGTAGAGTTAGGTTCAAGTTACACCTAGCGTAATTTTTGTCAATTTTACGCCACTTAATAACTTTCTTTGGTTGTGTTTATTAACAAATCCACAGTTTGGATTACACTGTTTCTTTATACCCTTCATACTTGCAAAATATGAAGGCAATCATAAATTTCTCACCTATAAAATATTTAAATTTCAAGTCTTCTGTTTAAAATTATACACAAAACATGAGTTTAAAATTAGATAGTAAACAACATCCAATTGAAATGAAATTTGGCATGTGTGTGAGGCAAAGTGTACAGTCCTAGAAGAATTGATATTTATTAGTTGAAAACATGGGAAAGCCAGTGTGTCAAACTAAAAAGACTAAGTTACCTAGGCCAGCAGCCAAGATACACATTAAGACATTCATAAAAATTAGGATTCCGGATTCATAAGTGTGCAAGCCTGGCAACTCCATATCAAAGCAGATGGAGTCAGACATAAATGGCGTACAAGAAGTGGAATTTCCTTTGAAGCCATAAGCAGGGAGGGAAGTAGAATTTTGGAAGCCTATGACACCACTAAAACCTGGTCCACATACATAGCCAAGCAGATTGACCTACAAAGTGCAGTCATAAAAGCTACACAGTTGGGGTTCACAAGCATTATCATCATCACTCACAGTGAAGGAAGAGAACAGAGGTGGAAGCAAAACAAGGAATTCCATTGGTATAGCAGGGCGCCATTTGCAGACATCCAACACTTAAGCCAGCAAGGAATGAAACTCATAGTCCAAACTGTTCCTGGCCACATTTCGCAGGGAACTACCTCAAGATCAAGACGTGCATCAAGTCCCCATACATTCTCTTTGGTTGGACCAAATCTTTTGTAATAGCTGTATTAGCTAAAGACTTCCTGTGTTTGGTACATTCCCGACCTGGTATCCAAAAAAAAAAAAAAATAGAGCGAACTAGCTTAGCACATGTACTTTAGAGGGGAGGAAGCAAAAATCAGAATAGTTCCTTTCATACTCACACAACTAAATTTGGATTAAATTAAATCGAACCTAATCTAATCACATACATACCTACAAAAAACAATTTAAGTTTAGAGAAATTAACCTACAAGTTTAAAGCAATTAAGCTTCAGTTCAATGAAAAGGTATAAAATTTACAACAAAACCCAGATTTTTGTAAGTATAGTTTCTCAAAGAAATCCATCAGCATAGAAGCAAATATTGAATTTTAGCATAGAACCCAAATGGCCAACCACTACTAGTACTCTGTTTTCTTATGTCGGACAAAGAAAAAGAAAATAATTTTATAAGAAGTGAAAGAGGAAAAAGGGGTACCAAAAAGAGGAAAATCAAGTGAATAAGATTTTCAGAAGAAGCGAGGGTCCATTCTCTAAAGTCACAAAGGAAAGTGAAGAAGAACGAAGTCAAAGCGTAACATGTTCGAGAAAATAGAGGGGAAAAAAAAACAAAAAAAAAACAGTAACACTTGATATATAGGGTGTGTTTGGATATAATTTATTTTGTTGAAACTGAAAACTGAAAACACTGTAGCAAAATAATTTTTAAATGTGTGAATAGTACCGTGAGACCCATTTTTAATGAAAAAATTGTTGAAAAGTGTAATTTATGGGTCCGTGAACAGTGCACATGTACACTGTTCACGGTCAAAAGTTGCGGCTACTGTTCATCATTGTGATGAACAGTAGCGTTTTAACGAAAAAAAAAAAAAAAAAAAAAAAAAAAAGCTGAAACGTAAACGTAAATGCAGCAACTTCTCAGTGGATCCAAACACACACTTGAAAATGGGTCCCACGGTACTATTCACACATTTAAAAATTATTTTGCTACAGTGTTTTCAGTTTTTAGTTTCAACAAAAAAAGTTCTATCCAAACACACCCATATTACAAACACAATCCTAAAATATCCCACCTCGATAAAATACAAGTAAATTTTTTTATTTATAAACTGATATTATAACCTTGTTAATTGCCGAGCTTACTAACGTAAGCTTGTAATCAAGTTAGGGCATTAAAGTGGTTGAATTTATATTGAGATTGCCTAGGTGGGATATGGTTAAAATGTTGGTTTGTCCAATATATGGAGTCTATATTCTGCATGCCCCTTGCCCTTGGGTTAAAGGGCACCCCCACCCTCAATGGATGGGTAGCCCACACATCTCAAATTGAATGGTTTGTTAAGGATTGGGGTATTCCCACAAATCAACACACAACAACCCCTCCAAGCATGCTATCTAGTTCTTCTCAATACAAACAACCGCTTTTTTTAATTTTTAATTTTTTACATTTATTTATTGCCAATCTGTGTAAAAATCCATATTTTTTAGATGAGCATTACCAATCTATTTTCATTTTTTTATACAATTATTTTCTTGTCAATCTCGGTATTTTTTAATAAGTTGAACGGCCATTCAAACAACTACTTTTTACCTTTACTAATATAAGAAAAAAAAAATTACTTTTTTTTAAAAATGACCGTTATCAATCTGTTTTCAATTCTTTTTTTTTTTTTTTTTTTCCCTTTTAAGTACTTTCCTATCTAATCTTGAAAAAAGAAATTTTTTTTTAATATTTTAAAAAAAAAAAAAAAAAAAAAAAGCCAAATAGGACTAGAATTGATAACTTGCTATATATACCCTTCATTGTTAACTTGCTATATCTTAAATAATTTGATAATTTTTAAAAGAACCTTTTGGCCCCCCATACTCGGTAATATACATATAAATTTAAGAAAATCTAAAAATAAACATAACTTACATTTAATTAGAGGAATAATACTAGAGATACAAAATTATTTTACAAAAAATATTACAAATTGTTGATATAGTAAGTGATTATTGGTAAATGAAAAAATGATATTAATGGCGAGCCTAAATGAAAGTCAATAAGAGGTTTGTCATATTAACATTTTGTAAAAATATTGTAAAATAGAATACAATCCATAAAAATATATGTCAAAATATTACAATAATTAAACATTCAGTATCTTTAAAATGAACAAATAGGTATTTTAACAATTACCTCAAAAAATAAAAGGGAAAAAAATTCTAAATTTCATCTCAACACATCTAGGGCTTACTTGTACCACAACAACAAAAAAATTGAAAGGTTAGCAGCTTTGTTGATTTGCCACACCACCAAGTCCCCCACACAATTGTAGAAAATTTTGCTATTTTGCTAACAGTATTCTCATAGGTGACTTTCTCTCTCTCTCTCTGTCTCTCTCTCTCCTCGTTGGCATTTGCCTATATATATATATATATATATATATTTTTTTTTTTTATCCTTTCAGTTCTTTCATTTTCCCATTGTTGCTGTAGTTTTGTGTTTACATTATAAAAGTAAAAGTTCTGTGTGAGTAGACTAGACAAGAAAGAGTGAAAGATAAGCTTGAAGCTTTCGTTGGTCCTCGAACCCTGTATAGTGCTCTCGTGTTACATTACTTTTCATTTGCTTCCTTTTGATTTGCTTTCTTTTTTTATTTTCCTTATAATATATTATAATAATCAATATATTATATACCATATGGCTTTAAAATTTATAAATGTACTTGATTAGTTTGATTAACATATACAATATATTCTACTATATTAACATGTGTTTATCACTTCAAAAAAGGAAAAAAAATTTACATGTATTTATTTGTTGTTTATAGCACATATTGAGTTATGACATATTTGTACATTACTATTTTAGATTTCATACACACAAAAAAAAAAAAAAAAAAAAAAAATTATATATGGCCCCCCAAAGAAATTCCTAGCTCTGCCACTGCCTATTTGCATGTAGAGAACGATTTGTCCTCGCATCTAAGAGACTTGGTCATAGCCTCATGGTCATCCTCTAGTATGGTAGAGGAGAAACCACAATCACCAGCAAATCTAAGAGCCTTAACAACCACCATGCATTCCACAGTATTGAGCAAAGAAGGGAGAGCAAACTTGTTCGACATAGAGGCGAGAAGAAGTCCCAAATGGTTTATGATAACTACCCTAACACCTACTTCATTCGAGTCTTGAATGAAAGCACTGTCATTGTAACGTTCATGTGTTTTGGTATTGTTAAACAATGCCAAATTATGTGTCTTTTATTGAGTTTTAATGTGTCTTAAAGTTGTAATTGAGGATCACGTTGAAAACACAAAGTTTGCTCAAGAAAAACTCAAGAAAAGTGCATTTTCAGCATGTGCCTTGATAGCAACCTCAATACCTTTTCAATCTATCGGGACTCTTCTTGGTACCACCTCAATCTATCGAGCACCTTTAGGCCACTTTTGTTTCCTCGATAGTTGGCTCGATACCTCTCGATCTATCAAGCTTCGCGTTTCAGCAAAAATTAGCAATGTGAAAAAGCTTATAACTTGTTCATTTGAATTGAAACTCAAATTGAGATCCGTTTGAACTTTGAACCGGTATTTAAAGGACATTATAAGTCATCTATTAGAAGGCTTTTAGAGAGAAAAAAACTTTGTTTTGTGTGGCTAGGTCGGTTAAGGTTGAATTTGTTGCATATACATGCAAATCCATGAGAGTGAAGTCCTAATATTGTATAGCTACTATCAATGTAACCATATTATTAAAAATTGATTGATATCTTGGTTTGATGATAAAGAGATATCGTTAAGAGCGATATCATAGGTTAAAACTTTCTAAAAAAATATTACTACTACTACTACGTTTCTTTTGATTTTTAAAGAAGAATGTGGCTCTTGATTAAATTGCCGCATAATAGCATATTTATAATATGCTAGGTCGGCTACGGTTGAAGGGTTGAATTTGCTGCACATATATTTATGTCGGCAAGAGTGAAGTCCTAATATTGTAAAGTTATTATTAATGTAACCTTTTTGCTAAACTATTATTAATGCAACCTTATTATTAGTATTAGAGATAACATGCATAAAATATAGATGCGAGTGCGAACAGGGTACAAAACTTAAATGATAAATCAAAATTTATTTATTCTAAATGTTGTTGCATTTGTGGTTAAATATGCTTACATCCATTTTGTGTGACCACGTGAGGTAAGTCTCATAAATATATTGAAGGCGTAAATGCACTTTTAGTCCTTACATTTTGACATTTTTTTCATTTTAGTCCCTACATTTTATTTTTTCCACTTTTAGTCCCTAAAACCAATTTACGCTTTCCGTTTTAGTCCTTGAAGCACTATTCCGTCACCAAACTAATGGGAAAACTGGACGTGGCTGACGTGAGCATTAAAATATTATTAAAAAAAATTATTTAACATTTTTAAATGCCAAAATTATAAATAATTAATTAATTACTCAATTTTAATTAAAATAAAAAAACAAACAAACAAAATTATTTTCTTTCCAACAAAAAAATTTACTTTCTTTTAATTAAAAAGAATTTTTTTTTTCCAAATTTTTTTTTTCAGAAGAACATATTCTTTTTTTGATGAACTCAGAAGAACATATTCATGTTCTTTATGTTGTTTCCCGTATATGATTCATATTCTTACCAAACACAAAAAACACAAACTCAATTTTAAACATTACCACAAGATCACAAACACAAACACAAACACAAACGCAAAGAACACAATAACAAACATAAACCAATTAAAAAGAGTAATTAAAAATTTTTCTTTTTTTTCTTTTCATTATTTTCGGAAGAACAAAGTTACATGTTCTTCATGTTCTTCGGGAAAGAACATGAAGGTTGCCCAGAAAATTAAACATGCAAAAATTCATTCAAAATCCCTTTCCTCCACTGAATCCTCCAACAAATCAAACCCATAAACCCAGAAAAATAATAAATTCCACATGAAAAAAACAAACCCAGAAATTTAAAGTAAACACAGCAACAACCTGAAACCACCAAACCCAATCAAATCTCATTTGCCCCTCTTTTCACTCTCATCCACTTCTCTTTTTTCTCTCTAGACCATTCCCCTAAATCAAATCTCTCTATCTCTCTCTCTCTCTCCAAACCCAATCACTCTCTCTCTCTCTGGTGAGACCCAAATTCCCAATTGATCCGCAAATGCCACCTCTGAACAACAAATCGATGATGATGAACACCAGGCCAGGAAGAATCGGCGGCGACTCCGACGAATCGGAGACCCCATCGAACAACCCCTGGGTCGGTAACCTAGCCAGCGACGTTGCAGACTCAGATCTCATGGATCTCTTTGTCCAGTACGGTGCGCTCGATAGCGTCACCTCTTACTCTTCTCGCAGCTACGCTTTCGTCTTCTTCAAGCGAATCGAAGTCGCTAAGGCCGCCAAGGATACCTTACAAGATGTCGATCTCCATGGCCACCTTATCAAGAGCGAATCAGACTCCGAGGCAGGGACTAGATCGGGTGGGGCCGAGGTGGAGGAGGAGGAGTCAGGTTCAAAGATCGGGCGCCAGGAGCCAGGGTCAAGCTCGTCCTCGGACTTGTGAGGTGAGTGGGACTCAGAGCCGAACTCGTCCCACTCGGACGAGTCATAGGGAGTGGTGGGATCGGGGGGCGATTCGTCGGAGGAGGATGAAGTGGCGTCTTTGAGATCGTTTTGAGAGAGAATGGAGACGAAAGGGCGAGCGGTGAGTGAGAGAGGGTAGAGAGAGAGTATGAGGTTTTGGTTGTTGGGTTTCTATTCTTTTGCTGGGTTTCATGTTCTTTGATTCGGTGGGTTTCTATTCTTTCTACAGTAACATTAAATTGAGTAATTAATTATTTTTTTTTTAATTTTGGGATTTAAAAAATGTCAAATAATTTTTTTAATAATATTTTAATACTCACGTCAGCCACGTCCAGTTTTCCCGTTAGTTTAGTGATGGAATAGTGCTTCAAGGACTAAAACGGAAAGCGTAAATTGGTTTTAGGGACTAAAAGTGGAAAAAATAAAATGTAGGGACTAAAATAGAAAAACGTCAAAATATAAGGACTAAAAGTGCATTTACGCCTATATTGAAATGCTAAAATTTCAATCAATTATACAACAAAACACTTTCAAATTAATGTATCAATAAATGTGATTTTTACTATTTTAACGATATAATAAATAGAAAATAAATAAATATCTTTTTTTTTTTTTGTGATTAATTATGTCATGGCCCAAAATTATCTACATAAATTTGGGCATGTGTCTAACAAATCGATACCTAACAAGAATGTCAGGGTTATTTTCTGTTGGCCTTACTTGAAGGGTCTTGAACATTCAGCAAAAAAAAAATAATAATAATAATAATAAAAATAAAAAAATACTTGAAGGGTCTTGAATGATGGCACAAAGTGACAAAGGTCATACCTAGCTATTAAATCTAACAACTTAACCTCTGTTAGCCAAGGCCATACCTAGCTATCACATCTCTTCAATGATGGCACAAAGGTCAATAATATTTATTATCTCTAGTACAATTTTGCACATGCATCATACAAATCATATTCAAAATTTAAAGAAATATTTTTGGCCCCTCCGTTGATGACAATCATGTTTAAGTGGTGACAACAAATCTACAACCTTGCATTTTTAGAGAACAAAAATGTGTTTGAGTGAATATAAGGATCCTGGAACTTACAGGCAAACATGCACCAATGGGAATAGACATACTTAATCCAAAAGTTACAACCTAACCCAAAATCACTTCCTCTTTAACGAAGACAATGTTGCGCCTAGTAATACCCACTAGCGGCTCTACGTTTAGTTTATGGTGGTTACAGGATCACCCTAACCTTAAAAAAAAAAAAATATTATTATATATAAATTTTAAAAATTTATGTTTTTTAAATTCTTAAAAAATATTTGTGACCATCTTAAATTTTTTTAGGCCCAACATAATTAAATTTTGAATAAAATTTAGTAACAAATTTGGTTGTAAATTAAGAGTATAACTCTACTCAATAATATATTTTTTTATTATACCTGAATTTTGACAAATCCACAAATAGATTACAGTTTCTTCTTATTTAGTGAGAGTTGTAACCTTAGGGTACAATTAAGTTTGTAACCAAATTTTGTCCTTAAACTTTAGACCCCTTAACAAAATGAAAAATCCCAAGAAAATTTTTATCTAACTAAAATTTTGATAGAGATGTAACTTGCAACATTGGTAATGAGACTATTATGTAAAAATTTCAAAATAAAAAAATTTTAGAAAAAAAATTGTAAGACTTTTGTATTTTTGTGTGTGTGTTTTTTTTTTTTTTTTTTTTTTTTTGGGATCAATATATTAAGTTCTCTTTTAATTAAATTTTGTATAATTTAAGTTTCTTAATGACCACCTTGAAAAATATTCCTGGAGCTGCCACCGGTAATACCATGATCAAGTGGGGGCTATTACATATGTGAGCATGCTCCATATTATGGTGTGCTCACCTATTACAATTATATGCACTAACATCTCCCACTTGATCATACCATAACTAATGGTATGGCTCCAATCTACATGCATTATGGTTGTTATTATTGATTAATTTTTTGTTGTAATTATATGTTTATTACTATATTTATGGTTGTAATTGTAGTTCAAGTTTAGATATATAGGAATTGATAACATATTATTCAGGTTAGGTATAACCTATTATTAATAAAGCTAGTTATTAAACAAGTTATTTGTATTTACATTTACATGACCTGTTAATTAAAAGTGATGGTGTATTAGAAAATAGACCAACTCCAAGTTCGTCCATAAAGGTCGTCTAGGGCAAGAATATAAAAGCGGGCTTTGAATGAGTACTCGTCCATGACAAGGTCGTCCGTCCATAAAAATGTTTGGATGACCACTATACGTCCCAACTCTATACAAGTTTTGGACGACCTCCACATTCTTATTTCGGAGCATAAGTAAAAATCGAAGTTCATTACTACAAATCGCTACCAATGATGGTTATAGAAAATAAGATCAAACAATGTAACTTTCGTGGCAGTTATGGAAGTTAACTTCAAATCTTTCGACCTCCTCAGTGATCGAGGAAGTTATCAGACAAGTAACCGCCCTGTGTACTATATAAATACTCCTCTACGTAAAGATAAAGTAAGTTTTTCCCTTTTACTGAATTCCTAGAAATTTGGAGTTCTAGATTTTGAAGATAGAAACTAACTTCATCATCGAAAGGTTATTAGCTGGTCAACCTTGGTCACCTTTGATTGTTTGCTTTTCTCTTTAGGCCTTCCAGATCATTAAAGTCCGAAGCATCCAGCCTACTGATTTTCCAAGCATTATCAGTTGGCACCATCTGTGGGGATAGATTGTCTTACGATTTATCTTTCTACGACAAAAGGCTGAATGGTTCGAACAAGATCGAGGGCCACTAGCCCAGGCCACCAGGAGAGTAGGAATGCTTCTAGCAATCCCCACCAAGATTGCCAATCATGCAACTGTCTTTCATCCAACACATACAGTCCATGGCAGCCGCCATGGTAGAGTTAACTCGCAAGAACCAAGACTTGACTAGGGAGATTAATCTAAGGAGGCAATGTCACGAAGGATATGTTGAGGGACAAGCCTAGAGTCAAGAAGATAGAGGAAATCCTGAGCCTAAGACCCAGTCAAAGGGTACCACTTCACGAAGGGTGCCACACTTAAAGAAGGAGATGAATCCGATGAGGAAGGTTATGGATGAGATGAGGGAGAACATGAGAAGGGCGAATCCCATAGAGGATTTAGTTCACCAAACAGACTCCCCTTTCACGGCTTCCATTAACGGTCATCCTTTGCCTCCGAAGTTCAAGATGCCTTCATTTGATTTGTATGATGGAACACGTGACCCTTTTAATCGTATTGCTACTTTCAAGACTACAATGTACCTTTAGGGGTTCAAGACGAGATTATGTATAGAGCCTTCTCTACCACCCTCAAAGGACCAGAGCGAGTGTGATTCAGTAAGATCCCTCCTAACATAGTGAGTTCTTTTGAAGAGTTGAGTAAGTTGTTTTTCAATAATTTCATCAGAGGACAAAGGCATAAACGTTCCTCGTCCAGCCTATTAACCATTGAACAAGGAGAGAATGAAAGCTTGTGGTCCTTCATTACTTGTTTCAACAAGGAAGCCCTGACAGTGGATGAGATGGATGATAAATTGTTATTAGCGGCCTTCCACAATGGAGTTAACTCTGATTTATTCATCCACAAGCTTTACGAGAAAGAGCCTCAAATCATGGCTAAACTCATCCATTCGAACCAAAATTTTATGAATGTAGAAGACGAAATTATAGCCAAGAAAAGGAAGAGAGTTAAGAGAATAGAAGCAAATCTCCCGTGCCACTTTGAACAAGGTCCTCGTCCAAAAAAGGGACGGACAAGAGAGAAGAAGGACTGAGACAAGAAGTCGAGCTCTTCAGCATGGAGTCAACAATACACGCCCTTAAACATGCTACTTGAACAAGTTCTCATGCAAATAAAGGACGATCCTTCCTTGAAATGGCTAGAGAAAATAAAGGGAGATCCTAACAAGCGCAATAGGAACAAGTATTGCCGCTTCCACAAAGACTATGGGCATGACACGGACGAGTGTTTCAATTTGAAGCAGCAGATTGAAAATCTCATCAGGTAAGGAAAATTGAGAAATTTCCTTGGACAAGATCACAAGGACAAGAAGTTGAAGGGGAAGGTAGAAGAGTTGTCACGACCCCCGCTCGGAGAAATAAGAGTTACCATAGGGGAACCTCAACAAGGCAACCTTCCAAGTCTAGAAAGACATACTTGAAGGTAGTGTAGAACGTACAACTCTCTGGACAATCACCAAGGACGAGAGCAACGGATAAACAGACTATCACATTCACGGACGAGGATGCTAAAAGGCTTTACCACCCCTATGATGACGCCATCATCATCACTTTGCTTATTGCTAACTATACAACCAAAAGGGTGTTGGTGGACAATGGGAGTTCGGCAGACATCTTGTACTACCCTGCATTTCAGCAAAAGAGGCTTGGACGAGATCAACTTCATCCAGTGAATTCACCTTTAGTAGGGTTCAGAGGAATGAAAGTGTAGCCTATAGGAACCATTATATTACCAGTGGTGGTAGGGGCATACCCACAACAGATAACCAAGGACGTGAATTTCCTTGTGGTAGATTGTTCATCCTCTTATAATGCCATAATCGAAAGGCCAACTTTAAATAGTTGGAAGGCAGTCACATCTACCTACCACCTTTCAATTAAGTTCCCTACAGAGTATGGGGTAGGACAAGTACAAGGAGATCAACTAGCAGCAAGAGAATGCTATTTGGCCATGTTGGCTATGGACGAATAGGTTCAGATGATGAACATTGAGGAGAGGAGAGTTGTGGTAGAGCCCTTTGTAGCATTGGAAGACATCCCTTTGGACAAGAATGACCCTGAGAAGTATACAAGGGTTGGAGCAAATATGGAAAAGAAGATGAAGCAAGATCTTGTCCAGTTCTTAAAGAAGAGCATTAATGTGTTTGCATGGAGTCATGAGGATATGCCGGGTATAAACCCTAGTGTCATTTCCCACCGTCTAAATGTATGTCCTTCCACTAAGCCTATATGACAGAAAAAAAAGTGTTTGCCCCTAAGAGAGAAATTGCCATTAAAGAGGAGGTTCAGAAGTTGACTGCAATGCGAATTTTATTCAAGAGGTTTATTATCCAAACTGGTTGGCCAATGTAGTAATGGTCAAGAAGGCTAATGGCAAATGGAGGATATGTGTCGACTTGACCGATCTAAACAAAACTTGCCCCAAGGATAGCTATCCATTGTCGCGTATTGATCAGTTAGTAGACTTGACTGCAGGTCATAGATTGCTAAGTTTCATGGATGCTTTCTCTGGATACAATCAGATAAGGATGGATGAGGCAAACCAAGAAAAGACATCCTTTATCACCAGTCAAGGCTCGTTTTGTTACAAGGTGATGCCCTTCGGTCTGAAAAATGCAAGGTAAACATACCAAAGGTTGGCTAACCATATGTTTTGTCCACAGATTGGACGGAATGTAGAAGTATATATAGACGATATGCTGGTGAAGAGTCTAAACAAGGGGAAGCACTTGGACGACCTGCAAGAAACCTTTGATACGCTTAGGCAATACAACATGAAGTTGAATCCCAGCAAGTGCGCTTTTGGAGTTGTATTAGGAAAATTCTTTGGATTCATGGTTTCGCATAGGGGAATTGAGGCAAATCCTAATAAAATTCAAGCAATACTGGATATGAAGCCTTCGCAAAATATCAAAGAAGTCCAATCCCTTACTAGACAAGTTGCTGCCCTTAACAGGTTTGTTTCTAAAGCTACTGACAAATGTTTGCCATTTTTCAAGGTTCTTAAAAAGGTGTTTGAATGGATGGACAAGTGTCAGAAAGCTTTCCAAGACCTCAAGACCTACCTCACCGCAGCTCCCTTGCTGAGTCCCTCCGTGCCTGGTGAAGAGTTGTATTTGTATTTGTTAGTGTCCCCACATGTAGTAAGTTCAACTTTGATTAGAGAAGAAGGAAGGGTGCAAAAGCTAGTCTACTATACAAGCTGAGCACTAAAAGGGGCAGAAGAACGATACCCAATGATGGAAAAACTAGCCTTCGCTTTGGTTACAGCTTCCAGGAAGTTAAGGCATTATTTTCAAGCTCATATCATCAACGTCTTGACAGATCATCCATTAAAGAAGGCAATGAACAAGTTGGAGGCTGCAGGACGACTGATCCTATAGGCCATAAAGCTCAGTGAGTTTAATGTTAGGTACCGACCAAGAAATACAATTAAGGCACAAGTATTGGCAGATTTCATTGTAGAATTTAGTCCAAATCGAAGTGAGCTAGACGAGGCGGACGAGGTACAGAAGTGGGTCATTAATGTGGATGGTTCATCCACATTATATGCAGGAGGAATTGGAGTTATACTCAAATCCCCGGAAAGGGGATAAGTTGAAATATGCAGCCCGTCTACAATACCAAACCACAAATAATGAAACTGAATATAAAGCCCTCCTCAAAGGATTGGAATTGGCTAAGTCCCTAAGGGCGGAGTCAGTTCTCATCCAAGGGGATTCTCAATTGATCATTAACCAAGTGAATGGAATGTGTGAAGCAAAAGAAAGCCTGATGAAGAAGTATTTAAACAAGGTAAGGCAGCTTATCAAGAAATTCAAAGAAGCCAGTTTTGTTCAACTCCCGAGGGAGGAAAACATGGAAGTAGATGCCTTGGCGAAAGCAGCCTCAACAAGAGAGCCAATGGACGAGTTTGACAAAGTCCAGTACATGCCAAGCATAGATCTACCCGAGCTACATCAAATTGGAGGGGAAGAAAATTGGATGACGCCAATAGTCATCTACCTTAAGGATGGAAGGCTTCCAGAGGACAAGGACGAGGCCAGGAAGTTGAGGATCAAAGCTGCCAAGTATGTTCTCATAGACGAGGTGTTGTACAAACGAGGTTTCTCTCAGCCCTACTTAAGATGCTTAGCTCCAGATGAATTGAACTATGTATTGAGGGAGGTTCATGAAGGAGCATGTGGAAACCATTCAGGAGCAAGAGCATTAGTCCATAAGCTCGTCGGTGCAAGTTATTACTAGCTAACTCTTCAAGCAAATGCAAAGGCTTATGTCAAGGTGTGTGACCAATGTCAACGCTATAGCAATATTCCCAAGCAACCATTATAGTATCTCACCCCGATGATGGCCCCATGGCCATTTGCACAATGGGATTAGATATCTTGGGTCCTTTTCCACTTGGAACCAAGCAGATGAAATTCTTGGTGGTTGGGATTGACTAGTTCACCAAGTGGGTGGAAGTAGAACCCCTAGCAAAGATCACGCAACAAAATGTCAAGAACTTTGTTTGGAAGAACATTGTGTGTAGGTTTAGGGTGCCCTGGGTATTGATATCAGACAACAGACGACAATTTGATAACACACTTTTCAGAGACTTCTGCGAACACTTCGAAATTCAGAATCATTATTTCTCACCTGCCCACCCTCAAGCAAACAGTCAAGCAAAAGTAGCAAACCGATCCTTGTTGAAGATCATCAAGACTCGACTTGAAGGAGCAAAGGGAGTATGGCCAGACGAGCTACCAGGTGTTTTGTGAGCCTACAGGACGACGGTGAGGACCCTTACAGGGGAAACTCCTTTCAAACTAGCCTATGGAAGTGAAGCAGTGATACCTGCAAAAGTACATATGGCCAATCACAAGGTAATGAAGTATCAAGCCGAGGATAATGAGGAGTAACTCTGCCTTAACCTTGATCTAATAGACGAGGTGAGGATGGACGTAGAGTAAAGGATAGCAAGGTATAAGAACCTCATGGCCAAGCAATATGATGCAATGGTAAAACCTAGGCATTTTAACATAGGGGACCTCGTCTTAAAAAGGCTCTCTTTGGCAACCAAAAACCCGACTCATGGGAAATTGGGACCTAATTGGGAGGGACCCTACAAGGTTATCAATTGCAAAAGGCAAGGGTCCTATTACTTGGAAACCTTGGACAAGAGGAAATTGGAGCATCCTTGGAATGTTGAACACCTGAGAAGGTATTGTCAGTAAAATGTCAGCCTAGACGAGCATTGTCTAGGACGAGACCTGTCATTCTGGACAAGCCCGAGTTTATGTTGCTTTCTGTGGCAAGTGTGTTGTTAACATTATATGTTATGTTTTAATTCCTTGAGAGTGTATTAGTTTTAAATTAACTATGGATGAAGTCATGAACTTTGATGTTAGTATGAATAAGGCACTAGCTTCTAAGCATGTGCCACACTTATGGACGATGTTTATATTATGAATATGGTTTGAATTTTCAAATACATGTGATATATAAATCCTATCTCCATAATTTCATTCACAAAAAGGCTAAGGCCTAAAGATGAATAAAAATCTCTAAACACAGGGATGTTTAGTCTATGAGCTTTCCTTAATAAGGATAAAGCAAAAAAAAAAAAAAAAAAAAAAAATGAACCTAAGGTGTATTCATCTAACCAATGGACGAGGTAAAACCTGATTCGCCCAACCAATGGACAAGAAAAAGACATGCAAGCAAAAATATTCAAAATCCTTAAGGAATTTGACAAACCAAAAGTCCAACTTATGGACAAGTGAAAAACTGGCAATTTAACAAGAGACGAGTAAAAAATTGCCAAACCTATAGACGAGGGGTAATGCTGTATTAAGCCTATATAAGGCTAACAAAAGAAACACCATTCATGGACAAGTTATTCTCGCAAAAATTTAAAAAATGGTGAAAAATACTGAACATGAATACTCTTATTAGGGACGAGCCAAGGTTGAAATCAATATCTTGGGTACAAAAAGCATTCGTCTATGAAACATATTTAGCAAAATAATAATAATAATAATAATAATAATAATAATAATAATAATAATAATAATAATAATAATAATAATAATAATAATAATAATAATAATAATCAAGGAAATAAACATTCATTCATTCATTCATCAAAAGGTGGACAACCTATGTCCAAAAACCCTTATAAAAAGTAAAGCTTAACAAATTGTTTAGGAACTTGTTCTAAAACTGTGGATGAGATAAATGTACTTAAGTTACATTAAAAGGTCCAAATCAACAGACCAAATGAAAAAGAAAAATACAAGGAGAAATGAAAAACAAGCTTTGTCTTCACTTGGGGGCATCAGCATTGGGATCATCCTGGTTTGTCTGGGTGGTGGCATTGTCTTCAATGTTGATATCCACTGAGCTTGTCTGAAAGAGGGAGCTTGTAGCAGCACCACCAAGGTTGAGTTTGATGGAGCTAAAGTCAACTTCAAGGAAGTTTTCCATAGCGTCCATCCTGAAGTCTTCAAACCTAGCTACATAGTTGGTGTCCATCAAGTCAGTGAATTCTTTGGATGCCTTAAACTCTGCAACTGCATCTCCCTTGGCTTTTTCAAGAAGGGTACTCAACTCATCATTCCTCTTTTGAAGGTGATCAAGACGAGTATCCTTCTGTATGGCATCAGTCTTCAGCTCCTTGACATAGTTTTGCAGCTCTTTAGCATCGTTCTTGGCCTTTGCCGCCACCTCAGTCCACTTCTTGCTCTCATCCTTAACCTCTTGGATCCTCGTCTCCAGCAGGATCCTCGTCTTGTCCAGCTTTGTTGCCTGCCTTGACGCGACAATGAACTTAGACATTCCCTACATAAATTAGAATTTTGTTAGACAAAATACACATGTATACATTACTGACAGGGTGAGATATATATATATATATATATATATATATATAAAACGAAGTTCACATACCTTGAAAAGATCATGAACACCAGAGTGCTCAAAGTCCTTCAAAGACATGTCATAGCATGCGGCCACGTCCTCGTCTGTCATGATCTTCTCAAACCTTTCCCAGGCTAAGTCTTCATTTTCAATAAGGTTTTGAGGTACTCATCGAGAAGGCTGGGACGAGGTAGGCACATTGACTATGGACAGGATCTACACAGAGGGAGGATCTCCAAGCTCTGAGTCAACATCATGAATTTGGACGGAGGGATCCTAGACGAGAAGCATAGGAGGACTAGGCTTAACCACCCCAGACTTGGACGACTTATGCTTGGCCTTTTTCTCCCTACACCAACTTTGGAGACTTCCCAAGTCAATTCCTTTGGATAAATTTTTTCTTTTTTCACCTACAGATGGACAAGGCTGGGACTATGTGCCCTACTTGACTACCTCGTCCATCACCTCTTTGCCTTTATTCTCCTTCATAGTTGCCATCCCTAAAAGAAAAGCATAAAATGTTAGTCAAAAAGTACAAGTCAAACAATGCTTGGGAAATTTCTAAGTATACATAAAAATAAAATAAAATAATAAAATAAAAAAACTCCCGTCTACAAACAGTAAGCTCATGAGCAAGAGCTTCAATGGACGGCTTAGGATCAAGTCCCCAAATAGCTAAACGTTGAAAGGTCACCAACGAGTGGAAACTCCTATCAGCGTGAAGATGAGCTCTGTGGACGCGGTCTAGGTGAAATTTACTCAAAGAAGGACGTCCAACAGCTGTAAAAGAAAAAAATAAAATAAAATAAAATAAAATATTAAAAAAATTAAAAAAAAAAAAAAAAAAAAGGTTAGACGATTGCAAGCAAAAGAAGAAAACACATAGAACAATAAAGCAAAACATGAACATACCTTTAGGACGAAGGTTGCCTAACTCTCTAGTATATGGGGCAAATGTATCCCTGCCAACCTCTACAAGGTGCCCAGACTAGAAACCAAAGACAAAGAAAAACTCCATCTTCTAGTTTTTATCAGATGAAACGAAAGACTTAATTAGTCTACAGTCACTACCTCTGGCTGTAAATTGATAAAAGCCCTGGGATTGATTAATTTCGGAAGGTTTGTAATAGAAAAGGAACTCGTCCATGGTGAAAGGACGATCCCTTTCGAACACTTCCCTCCACAAATATTGCATAGAAACAATCATTTAAGTGACACACTCCTAAACCTAACCTAGTAAGTAACTCTTTAGTAAAAGTATTTAAAGGTAACCTAAGTCCCCCTAGAAGATAAGCTTCATATATGCCTATCCCAAAATGGGGTTGACAACTCCACTCTCCACGGACGGCTAACCTAGGGTTAAGATTATCTGGGATTTGATACCAACTCCTAAGTGCTGTAAGCCTATTCTCGTCTGTCTTGGAAGGAATGCCTACAGCACAATTGAAAGTTCAAATAGTGTAAAAACACCCTTGAACGTTTAGACCCCCAATTTACAAATTAACCAATTCAAACTTTATGTCAAACAACTAGTGTGCGGAAAATGAACAAAAGCTATAAAACAGAATTGGAAAACAATCTAAGACAAATTAAAATCACAACCCACAGCAGATAATAAAAGGCAAAGATAAAAGGGAAGGAAGATGCAAACACAAGGACAACACGCGATGTGTTATCGAAGAGGAAACTGAAGCCCTTGGCGTAAAACCTCTATGCCGCCCTCCAAGCGGTAAACAATCTATTAGAAAATGTAGTTGGGATACATGGACAACAATAGACCCTCCAAGCCTAATCTACTCAGTGCACCTAAGCCCTCCAAGCTTCTTGCTCCAACGAGGTTGCGTCAAACCTATTTCTTTTCTAACTTCTCAGATTCCTCTAGTTGACCATAGCATCAACGAATGTAAATTGGTTCCTTCCTAACTGCTTCCCAGAACACCAAACAGCCCTCTCATAGTAATGGATATGGTGAGAAAAAAGTTTTGGTAAAATGCCTCTCAAGGATTTGACAATGGAGAGGAAGAGAGTTGAGGAATTTGAAAAGACTCTTATGTAAAGATTATAGATGAATCAATCTTGTTTTACTCTAGGGTTTCTCTTTCAAAATTCTCTCTGGAAGCTCTCTTTCTTTTGTGGGTATAAGGGGTATTTATATTGGGGTGAGAAAGGAATGTGAAACGTCAGGTTTTTCAAAATAGGGGTGGCTCGTAGCTTGACTGAGTCGCGAGATCCAGCCGCACGATGACAGAATGGCCAGTTGTCCTATTTTGTCCTGTAGTGGTCTAGCTCGCATGACGCTTCAACTTCTAGCATGCTTGACACGTGTGCTGCTTCTGGCGGCTTGTAGCCACGAGTCACCCGCGAGACTCTGTTTTCTTGCACACTCTTGAGCATTCAACACTCTATCTCACTCATTACCCTCACAACAAAACCCACGTAAATACAGGGTTACTAATCGTTGAAATACAAGCAAATTTTGCATAGAATAAAGCTAACAAGATGGTTGATTAAATTCAACCTTTGAACAATTGTACACGGTTTCTTCTTCATCTAAAGGAGGAGAAGAAGGAATACTCGTCGAGGTGCCAACCCCAAAAATTTCCCTCACCCTAAGTTGTTCCTGAAGAACCTCAAGAGAAACTCCAGGAACACTAGAGGTGTATTCCTCGTCCGTGGTATTACCACTACTACTACTACTGTTACTACTAGAGCCACTATAACTGAAGTCATGGTACTCGTCTATGGGTTTATCTACGCTATTACTAGACAAGGAGACAACAATTTTAGACATTTTGAAATTTGAAGGAAAACCTAAGAATGAGGATGAGGAAAATACCTGGCTCTAGACGGAAGAGAACTAAGGACGAGAGGAGACACTTCTAGACGATGCGCTAAGACAAGGGATGTCAAGGAAGGAAATTCCAGAAATGTGAAGGGTAACGAAGGAATTCTACTATTTATAGGCAGTGGACTTTAGCATCTGAAACGACACAACCAACCAAAAGGTGACACGTGGCATGCTCCTTGGAAAAATGAATTGACGTGACTAGTCACCAATATGATCGTAACACGTGGCACACCTAATCGCTGACATAAATGCACACGTCCAAAGAATGGCATTAGGCTATACATCTCCCTAGACGACCCATGGACAAGGGGGCAACTGATGGTGTATTAGAAAATAGACCAACTCCAAGTTTGTCCATAAAGGTCGTCCAGGGCAAGAATATAAAAAACGGGCTTTGAATGGAGTACTCGTCCATGACAAGGTCGTCTGTCCATAAAAATGTTTGGACGACCTCTATACGTCCCAACTCTGTACAAGTTTTGGACGACCTCCACATTCTTATTTCAGAGCACAAGTAAAAATCGAAATTCATTACTATGAACCACTACCAATGATGGTTATAGAAAATAAGATCAAACAATGTAACTTCCATGGCAGTTATGGAAGTTAACTTCGAATCTTCCGACCTCCTCAATGATAGGGGAAGTTATTAGACAAGTAACTGTCCTGTGTACTATATAAAAACTCCTCTACGTAAAAATAAAGTAAGTTTTTCCCTTTTACTGAATTCTCAGAAATTTGGATTTCTAGATTTTGAAGATAGAAACTAACTTCATCATCGAAGGGTTATTGGCCGGTCAATCCCGGTCACCTTTGATTGTTTGCTTTTCTCTTCAGGCCTTCCAGATCATTGAAGTTGAAAGCATCCAGCCTACTGATTTTCTAAGCATTATCAAAAAGGGTTAAACGTGCTAGGCCAAGTCAATCTGTTTAATAAACAAGTCATGTTAGGGTTGAGGATTTTTGACATGTTTACTAAATAGGTTAGGTTCAGGTCAACCTATATAGACGAATACTAATGGGTCGACACCACATGAACGCGATCTGCGAACATAAATTGCCACCCTTGGTTTTGACCCATGCCAACTTTGTTTTATGATACCAATAGATTAACATTAGTGTGAACTTAGGCAATTCATGTACACATTTTCATCACCTCACACTGATCTCACCGCTTATCATATACTAGTTTGGATAACTTTTGATTCACCATCTTTTGAATGAATGACAACGGTACCAAGATTAGCTCAGATCCCATAGTTTATGATACAGCCAACGCCCATATATATTGAGATTGAAGAATTTAGTCGTACACACCAAACCATGAGTCAACTTGCGTTAAAATTTTCGCCTATATATACTTCTTCTAAACTAAAATTCCTAAAGGTTTTCTGAATTCCCAAATTTGTCGACATTTTTCTTGAAATTTTTGTTCTATACATCCTTCTATTCCGAGTTCCTAAAGGTTTTCTTGAATTAAGACTCTATTGGGACGGCATTTTTATTGAATTCACGAAACAATTCCGTGGTTTTCAACATATCCCAATTTCCTCCCTTCTAGCTCACAATATCACCACAGACATGAAGATAGTACCATGATTTGGAAGTTAGTAATAGCTCAACCAAATTTGGGGCCTAAGATGAAAACTTTAAAATAGAGTTTTTTCGTATATTTAAATATTAATTAAATAATATTTATATTTAATTATTGATATATTTATCTATTTAAAATCTTTTTTTTTTTTTTTTTTTGCTTTTTTAGATACATAATTACTAATTAAGTTTAGGTTTGTAAGTTCAACTAATATTTATAAAATAGTTAATCCACTTCATCTTTCTTATTATATAGATACTAGTCGCTAATCTGTGCTATGCACGGGTATTTACCTATTTGTGAGGTAAACTAAAATAATTTTATAAAATCTTAAATTGATTAAGAAACAACACCATTGCATGATTTGCTATTGTATGACTTCAATTTGTGTTACAATTTGATGAAGAAGCCATTGCTAGAACGTGCAATGGCTTATTCAAAATTTCAGAATTAAAACTTCTAAAAGACCAAAAAAATTAAAAAAATCAGATGATACACTGTTTAGAAATTATTGAAACAAAACAAAATATATATGACTAAACAATAGGGAAATATAAGAGAAAGAAAAGTTACATTCAAAAGAATAATCTATGACTATAACTATTGAAAGGAATCAAAAGATTCAGAACCTACAAATTAAAGATAATATATATATATATATATATATATATATGTGTGTGTGTGTGTGTGTGTGTGTGTGTGTGTGACTGCAGAATGGAGAAATATAAGAGAAAGATGTGTTACCATCAAAAGAATAATTCAAATGTTAAAACTTTTGAAAGACTAAAAAATATTAAAGAATCATAAGATTTACTTCCTATAAATTTTTGAAACAAAACAAAATGTATATAATTACACAATAGAGAAATATAAAAGAAAAATTGATTATCTTCAAAAGAAGAATACATAGTATAGTCATTGAAATCAGCTAAACATGTTCAAATATTGCAAGAACTAACACAAATTTAGATGTTAAAACTTCCAAAATGCCAAAAAAGATATATATAATTAAAGCATAAGTTATTGAAACAATTCAAAAAATATATGATTATTCAAAAGAAAAATATAAGAAAAAGGAAAAAGTACATGAACCCATAAAACAATAAGTTTTAAATTTTAACGGATCTAAATTTTAAATGATGAAAAAAAATAATTGATTCTAAAATTATTTAAACAATAAAATTGTAATCTTAAAAAAAAAAAAAAAAAAAGCAAATTACAATAATAACTATCACAGTTCGCGCGGTCCTTTTTATTTTAATTTTTTTCAACCCTTTTTAATTGGCCGGCTCAACATTTTTCTAATAATTCAAATTAAATATAAAAAAAAAAGTCAAAAACAACAAAAGTATTGGAAAAGGAAATACTCTACGTGCGCACACCGCCATTCCTCTTGTGTACATAGTTTATTCGTTGGAAAAGAGGAAGACAAAAATCCTACACCTATAAGAACTCTATTTTGATTCTGTGCCGACTCCGCCATAATTTTTTATTTATTTATTTTTTTAAAACAAAGTAGATGAGAAGAAAATAATATAAGAAGAACTCATACCTCTACTTAGCTTTAAAAAAAATATTGGGATTTGCTTTGCTTTTATAGTGTTCGTGATTAACTCCGCAAATTTGGAGATAAATTATCAATGTTTGAGTTTAAGTTTAAGTTGAACTTGTTAGAGTGATAGAGTTTCATTCCTTGTTAAGTTTGGACTAAACAAAAATAATTTTATTTAAATATTGTGATAACGTGAAAAATTGTGGGAGTTCCAAAAGCTTTAGTTATATATATATATATATATATATATATACTAGTCGCTAACCCGTGCGATGCACAGGATAGTTAAATAAAAAAATAATTAATCAACCTTATGATAAAAGGAAAAGGCTAAAGGAATCATTAAGAGGTTGATTTGCCCATGAAGAAAAAATCTAAAAGAATGAAAAAAAAAAGAAAGGGAAAACTATTTACAAAGAATTGTAATCGTTGTATGTTTACCTAGCTAGGCTTAAAGCCAGAATCCAAATAAAATTTTGCAACAATAAAAACATACAACTTCATAATAATTGTAAATCATGCATCTAAAGATTCAATTTATAAAGAATTTCAATAAACACTATTGTCACATCTATCTTAGTTCTAGACATTTAATTTACACATAAACAATAGCAACCACAATTAGTTATCACAGTTACTCAATGCTACGACAATCTTGACCCAAGCATTCTCCTTATAAATCTCGTCTCTTTCCTATAAACCAATTGAAGAAGAATGATCCATACATGCTAAGAACTACAGTAATACAGAGGAAAAAAATGCCTATATTTAGTTGGAATATTGCAAGTAGAAGAATAGAGACAAAGGCAAAAGCAAAACTCAAATGATACGATCCATATAGGCTAAGAACTACAATAATTCTTTGCATGGGAGTGGTAAAGGTTAAGCATGAGAAAATCAATTCACAACTATAAATAATTATAGATATAAACATGTTTGGAACTCTGTTTTAACATAGGAAATTACAAAAGGCTACGGATATAATTCCTATGATAGTATTAGCTGTTGAAATTGCAACTTGGTCTAAAATATAAGTTATATAACTTAGTTATATATGATTATGTATGATGGGCATGGTATTAGATATTATAAATTTGAGGCAAAGATTTCGAGGGAGGGTTGAGAGAGACTTAACAAATAGCAAGCTTTAATGAACACCTTTATCACTAAAAGTACACATGTCACCGTTTTGTGCATCCACCAATTGTTAGGATTCAAATTTAATAATAGATAATGGAAAAAGAGAGTGATTTTTTTTTTTTTTTTTTGATGGAGTATCTAAAGGAGCTTATAGTGGATATTTATTATAATTGTGGAATTTATTGTGTGCATTTAAGGACATTTAAAAAAAAAAATTCATTTCTTTTTGGCACATAGAAAAAGAAAAGGAAAAAAAATTGTTGGAGTATTTAAAGGAATTTATAGTAGATATTTATTATAATGATAGAATTCATAGTGGATATTTATTACAAATATTATATGCGTCATTATTTTATGCATTACCAAAGGTACTAATGTCACCATTTTGTGTAGAAAAGTGCTACAGCCACAACATTTTCACAACAAATCATAAGTGATAAGTTGTTATTGGTTCTAATTTGTATCAACAACTTAAATTACATTTTTCTCACCTATAACAACTAATAACAACCTACCACTTACAATTTATTATGAAAATAGTGTGAAAATGTTATCGACATATCATTTTTCTTTTGCATCCACCGGTGGTAAGGATTCAAATTTTATAATAGATAATAGATAGATAAAGGGGAATAAGCCATGCAAAAGAAAAATAAAATGATACAAAATATGTATAATGGGTCAAAAATAATTGGACTTGGCTTACACATACTTGTAGGATTTTTTTTTAAATGACCATCAACACCTACCAATTTATTTGGACTTTCGATGCAACAAATGGAGGTCCCCACATTTTAAGGAGGTGGGTTTTATCAAGCATTTTTTTGGTTGATGGTTGGGTTTTCCTTTCCTCCCTTGTTTTTGCTATTATACCATACATGTGAGATCCATACATCTGAATCCTAAACATCCTGTTAGAGATTTTTTTTTTTTTTTTTGGGAGAACCAACACACTTTGGAAGATTGATTTAATAAAACGGTCTCATTGATTACCCTATCTTATGTTAGAAGAGTCCTATGATAGTATTAAATGTTGAAATTGCAACTTGGTCTAAAATATAAGTTATATATGATTATGCAGGATGGGCATGGTATTAGATATTATAAATTTGAGGCAAAGATTCAGAGAGAGGGTTGAGAGAGACTTAACAAATAGCAAGCTTTAATGAACACCTTTATCACTATGCAAAACTAAAAGGCATATTACAGAATTTTAAATGAATTTTAAGTTGGATGATCCAAAAAAGTTCAATACCAATGATGGAAACTTTTTTTTTTTTCCCTACAAAAGAAACAAAAAAGTGGTATTACAACAATTTTCCATTTATGGCTTGAATGAAACATACAAAATACAGACTGTGTTTGAACAAAGTAAATTAGTAAAACAACAGGTTATTAGCTTCCAAAATTAAAACTCAACTCCTAATCCTTTACAGCTAACATGAATATTGGAGCAAACTCCACATTCTCTTAGATGTTAAGCTGTAGCAAATTACATCAGATGTAATCTCGAAAACAAATTTCTTTATTTACGTATTTATATATTTTTTGGCTTATGGTAGACCCACTTCCTTTGTAACTGAAATACTCCATGCTAATCTCAAAAAAATCTAAATACTTTGGCTGCTGCTCTTGGCTTGATATGCAAACCTTCTAAATTTGATTAGCACTTATCTTAAAATAAGTAAGATTGACGAATTAATTAATTGCTACTTGACATACCAGCAATTTTTCAAGATCAGAGAGGGGATATTACCATTCATCTCTTTCGAAGTTTATAAGATGCAAAGATAAAATGTGTACAAAATTTATGGAGGCAATGAATTTAGGACCTCCAACACAAGTTTGTGAACACTGTGGGGCGAGGAAAACCATCTAAACAAAAACTAATTGGAAAATTACATTTCAAATAAAACATACATACACGCATTTATGTTACCAATTTCAGCATGTAATGCAAATTTTGAAGAGTATCAAACCAAACCCATATATAAAAAAAAAAAAAAAAAAAAAAAAAAAAGTGAACAATTGCTATGTTTTTTATTATTATTTTTTTTTTTTGCAACAATAAGTAAAGCAGCCATTTTCACTATATTCAATCCTCAAATAATAGGTTGAGTCAAAATAATAAACAAATAGATAACATATCTTTTTTTTATTTCAATGCCTTAAAACAAAGATTTACCAAGCAAGTAACTAAATTCGAATGCTTGACACAACTGAAATTAAAACTCTTTTCAACTCTCAACGCATCTGTATGGCTGCATTGTACTAAAACAGAATAACAATGACACAAAATTCAATGAATTCACCCCTAACATTGTAATACAATAATTGTTCAACACCTATAGTATTACATGCAACAAAATCAAAATCTATATATATATATATATATATATATTTTTTTTTTTTTCTATTTCATTAATTATTTATCCAGATTTCTGTCAACTGTATTTCTTTTGTAAAACTAATCTTAAACTAATCTCTAAAACCAAATCTTCCTGGACTTTGAACATATAGCACAGATTATGCTCCTCCTTGTCGACAAATGCCCTCAAATTTCATTAGCCAATTAATAGTAAAATTTAAATTATGTAAATACAAAATCAACCATTTATTAACAGAAGAATAAATTAAGAACCAGAAATATAAAGGGGAAAATTTGTAAAAACTTACCATTCAAAATCTTACAGACTCTCTCTCTCACTCAATTTTCTTTTTCTTTTTTCAGACAATTTTCGTTGCTATGTATATTGATTTAGTTGTTTTAATTATTTTTAAAAAGTAGAAAAGAAGTCTTGTTTCTGAGTATTTCTGCAAACAGGGAAAAACTTGTGTGGAAAAAATGTTTCAAAGTTGTTGCAGGAATAGAGTACAGGGAGAGAGGGAGAGAAAGTTTTCTGAACAACGCACCTTCGCCCAATTTGGAAGTTTCAATTGGAGATCTGAAAAAAGTGAGTCCAGTAAAAGAGAATTGAAATTTCCTAGACTGAAATATGACTCAAAAACTTGACAATAACTTGAATCAGAAGGAAGTTGAATTTTTTGTTTTTGATTTTTGTCTAAAGAAATATAAAGTGAAATTTATTTGTAACTGTATAAAATCTATAACTGCCCACTGTAATGGTGTTTCCCGGGGGAAAAAAAAAAAAAAAAGTACAAAGAGGAAAACAGATTAGGAAGTGAAATCTATAATTACAGCAAACACTAATTAGGAACCCCAAATCCCAAACATTTGAGCCTCAAATTTATTATGTCTTTCGTCCTAATTCAAGAATGTTCAGAATGGAAACAAAAAACCAAAAACTATTCATTAGCAAATAGATTAGGATAACAACAACAACAAAAATTGAGGATTCAAGGTGATCTTACCAAGGAGATTTGATCTGATGCATTTGGGGTATCTTGAGTAGAAAGATTCAAAGCTGGTGGAGTCATTTGGAGAAATTGAATCGGGAAATTTTGACGCAGTGAAGCCATTTTTCTCAGTTTTCAACCAAATAGAGAGAAATTGTTTCAAAATTGTGCATAGGAAATACATTTCAGAAGAGAGTGAGAGAGAGAGAGAGAGAGAAAGGGAAAGAGGAGCGTATAGGGAGAGAGACAAAGTAAAGTGTTTGATTTTTTTTAAGAGGTTTTTTATGGGTAGGAATATGAAACGGATTTGTAACTGCTACCCAAGAGTCAAAACGTTGTATTTTTTTTTTTTCTTTGAGTAGAAGAACTCAATTTTTTTTGAGAAACTTTTAATATGAAGAGAATCAGAAAATTGTTTCTCATAAGCCACCGAACCAAAAGTCACCTCACTGAAAAGATACAATTGTTTAATGTTTTAAAGTGATCATGTCAGTAATTTATGTAGCCACGTGACACAATGAGGAGTGGTCAATAAAAAGTCAAATGTTTCAACTATTAGTAATTATATATATATAGAAGCATTGGAAATGTGGAGAATAAGAAAAGGCAAAGGAAATCTAGTGATAAGGTATAACTCTAAACGGGTTGATCAAAGCAGATAATGAAGAAATTAAGGATAATGTGTAGGGTGTAGTAGTGTAAATAAGTTTGAGTCTTTGAGAGAAAATTAATAAACTTTAAAAAAACCGAATAAAAGGAGAGAAAGCTAACAACAAAAGTAGAGAAAACCAACAATAACAAAAGAGTGAGTCTATACTCTATGCAACTAAAGGAAGCATAGCAACAAGATTATAAGATGAAGATATAAGAGAAAGGGGGAGTATATAAAAGCAAATGTGAAGATCAAAGCAGTATTGGCTCCCTTGCATACATCAACAACAAAGATTGCTTAATAATAATAATAATAATAATGGAGAGCGGTATGATGAGCAGTGAGGAAAAAAAAAAGATTTAATTTCTTTAGGGATTGATATTTTAAAATTTATACCCTTGGATTAAACATTCTTGTTTTTTCTAACATACATGCCAAATTTCATATTTTAACCAATATTATTTACTATTCGATTAATAACTTTTTGTAGATAATTTTATTATACAGAAACTTGAACTTTAAACATTTTATAAATGAGATAATTATTGATCTTGAAAGATCTTGATAATATATATATATATATATATATTTATTTATTTATATATAGATTGCATAACTATATCTTGAGATTAAATGTAACAGAGTAAACATCAAAATAATCATGGCAATGGATAATTGAGATTCTACAAACTATACATAGACCTAACTTTTCGGGTTAATCCCACATTGGAAAATGAGTGTGAGTTAAAGAGGTTTAAAGTCTGTACTGTGTATTCAAGAGTTAGACCCTTTTGGATATACACCACTGTAAGTTTCTTCAAAAACCTTCTTCCCTCTCCCC
Source organism: Quercus lobata (assembly GCF_001633185.2). Classification (NCBI taxonomy): domain Eukaryota; kingdom Viridiplantae; phylum Streptophyta; class Magnoliopsida; order Fagales; family Fagaceae; genus Quercus; species Quercus lobata. Next base: position 88,763,228 of record NC_044907.1, on the reverse strand, counting down.
ATGTGTGTGTGTGTTACAAATACTTAGTATTAAGCTTTTCTTATTTGATTAGTCCCGCATCTTCAATTGCACCTATACAACAAGATAGATCTGCATTATTAATCTAATTCATTACTTTTTTAGTTATATCCAATTAAAGTATAATGATTTCAAATGCAATCTAAGAAATACCAGTGCAATCCTCAACTTTTTCCTTTCCTTGTGGTGTATAACTAATAATTTCTTCATAAAATTTCATTAAATTTAATTGAGAAAGTAACAAATTAGGAGTGTTTTCTAATTTTTCAAACATAGAGGAGGAAATTGATTGGTTTCAAAGATAAAGGGGGGAATTGTGAAATACTATAAATATGAATGGGAGGAAATGCTTTTTCCCTTTAACTGAGTTTGGTAACGTATGCTTGTAACTTGCTAAGGGAATTAAAGTGGTTGAATGTATGGTCTAATTGCTAGGGTCGAATAAGAGGTTAATTGTTGGTTTGTCCACATTTTGTAGAGATCATTAGGGTGCCACTTGTCCCATGGATGATATAAGTCACCAATCTATGGAAATTGTATAAGTCTTTCACACCTAGAATATACTAGTTTATAGTTGAAACATGTTCCACCATAATTAACAGATCCTTGCAAAACAAAAATGAACCGTTTATCATTCAAATAAGATACTTACAGCTCAGAATACACTGATCCCAAATGCATAACACCATTTTTAAAAAATCAACCTCTTTTTAATCACTCAAACGAGATGAATACTCCAAATAAAACACAATTGAGTAAAAAAAACAACAACATTGTTTTCAACAAAAGAATGTTTCAAAATGCACCAATCAATAAGATTAGAATAAAATGGCTTTGACCCACTAAATCTAACCTTACTTAAACCAGATCAAACCCATTAACAAGCACAAAAATGATGAGACACGCACATAGAAATACAGACACTTGTTCTTGTGAAGGTTGATAGTGTGCTCTCTGGTGACAACCTCTTACTTTGCTGCCCTTGTCTACCATTTTTGCAGCTTTTCAATTTTATTTTTGTTTTTATTATGCAAAATACAATAAAAACATTAGCCTTTTTTTTTTTTTTTTTTTTTTTTTTTTTTTTTTTTTTTTAACTTGTATAATTCTAACCATTAATAAATATGAATGAAGACGATTTAAACTCATGGCTAATAAATAATTTCAGCAAAAATATTCTGTTCTGAAATCAGAAAATTTCTAACTCTGGCACTCATGCACCATCATGCACTATGGAATAAAGTTAGACAGCACAAGGAATTCAGTTTAGAACACACATCCCCATCAACCACCCAGTGTGGCACAACCACAAACCACGATTGACCCCATGGCCATGACAGTAACTGATCTCATTGAACATACCACTTGCTCATTGAAACCAGACTTGGTGAGTGTGAGCAAATCCTATTCTAAAACCTCAAGACATAGTCCTTTTACCTTATTTCCATATTGCTTTATATTTAATATGCCTTGTTTAGCCTAGCTCTTGGTTTATGGAAATTAGTTAATCACTTACACTTGAACTAATCTTATTAGTTTTGCTTCAAAGTGATTTAGCAATAAAAGCATAATTAAGGGTTCTAAATATTTGCTAAGGTTGCTATAGCATCTTTCAAGAATTATCCATAAATACTTCTGAGCTTCAGCAAAATCCTCTAAAACAATGGCTGCAAAATTGCATTCTGTCCAAGCAGATAATGATTGAGGACATGATGCACTTCATGCAAGTGGTCTTTACAACTCAGTGGAGCCTCTGGCTCCACCAAAACCAAATAATCCATGAAGGGAAAGAGGCAAGCCCAATTGAAGCCTTACTAACCTCAAAACATTTGATATGCAGGTACCAAATAGCATATGTAACAGGACAAGGGGAAAAGCCAAATAGGCCCACCAACACATAAGTCTGCAGGCCTGGCAACTCCATATCAAAGCAGATGGAGTCAGATATAAACGGCACCACTAAGAGCAGGGAGGGAAGTAGAATTTTGGAAGCCTATGACACCACTAAAACCTGGTCCACATTCATCGCCAAGCAGATTGACATACAAAGTGCAGTCATAAAAGCTACACAGTTGGGGTTCACAAGCATTATCATCATCACTCACAGTGAAGGAAGAGAACAGAGGTGGAAGCAAAACAAGGAATTCCATTGGTATAGCGGGGCACCATTTGCAGACATCCAACACTTAAGTCAGCAAGGAATAAAACTCATAGTCCAAGCTGTTCCTGGCCACATTTTGCAGGGAACTACCTCAAGATCAAGACGTGCATCAAGTCCCCCATACATTCTCTTTGGTTGGACCAAATCTTTAGTAATTGCTGTATTAGCTAAAGACTTCCTGTGTTTGGTACATTCCCGACCTGGTATCGAAAAAGAAAAAAAAAAACTATAAAGGAATTCAGTATAGAACTAAAGATCCATATATGTTAATGGGCACCTCGTTGGGATCAAACAACTCTTCTAGCAAAGAAGTATTCCTAAGGCATCATTCTGAATATACATTGCATAAACACAGTCCTGGCTAATTCATCAGCAAGCATATTGACCATTGCTAAAGTAACATAACCATAGCCACAACTGGCACCAATCACTGTATCCCCTTTCAGCACAAATGTTTCAAAACCCTAGTAAAAATAAGTCAATATCAACTATTTGATGCCTGGATACATTTGGCTGAAATAATTGGCAAAATAGGAACAAAAATGTCTCAATCTAGAGATGGAATTGGGCAAAAAAATGCATTAACAGGAGCCTGTAGTAGGTCATTCCAATATAGCATCAAACAAGGTCCATAAAACAAAGTCATTTCGTTGACCCACCAAGCAAAAGTAGCATTCAGCTCATAAACTTAACTACCAAGATGTGTGTGTGTGTGTGTGTTTATGGTTAATTATGAAATAGTTCGGCGATCATCTGCACCAATGTATAAAAAGGCATTTTAAAGATCACCAAAAAATCTAGATTGTGGTATAGTTTCCTAGAAAGGAGCAGTTAATCATAAATGGTAGAGTGATCTGGTGCAATTCATTCTGTTTAAGGATGAGCAGATCACTTGCAATATAGGGAGTGAAGTAAGCATGGGATATGTATAGCAAGCATATTATCATTGAGTATGCCATTGAAGTGGCAATAAAAGACATCTTGGGACCTTAAATCAATTGCTAATTGATCGAAAAGATAAGAAAATTGTAGAGAGTAATCCAACATGCCTAGTGTTCCAATTTGTGCTCATATCAAACAAAGATTTATCCACACATGCACATGCAAGCACACAAAACCCTAAAAACTAAAACTTGCATTAGGTGCTTCAAGTGTTCTAAGAACTTATTCTGTGCTGTAGAGTGCATTTTCAAATTTAACTTTGTTTTCTCCTATTGTTCCAGCTATATATAATGCCAAAAGACGTGATGAAGCAAATTTTTCTGTTGCCTTCAAATCCGAACTAGCAAAGATTAAAATCTTTGTAAAGAATCAAAATAGCAAACCAAATAAACAACTACATAAAATCAATATTTCAAGGAATCCAATCTTTAAGTACTTACAAGTAACCAAATTCTGTTGTTTTCTTCCTCCCAAAGACATATCTCGTAAGAACATCCTCCATTCCTACATCACAGCATTCATATTCAAAACATACATATATAACTATATACATACATTTGAAGAAATCAGAAGAACTAGAGTGAACTGATTCATCAAATTCTTCGCCTAGTCTTAGCACATGTACTTTAGAGGGGAAGAAGCAAAAATCAGAATAGTTCCTTTCATACTCACACAACTAAATTTGGATTAAATTAAATCGAATCTAATCTAATCACATACATACCTACAAAAAACAATTTAAGTTTAGAGAAATTAACCTACAAGTTTAAAGCAATTAAGCTTCAGTTCAATGAAAAGGTATAAAATTTACAACAAAACCCAGATTTTTGTAAGTATAGTTTCTCAAAGAAATCCATCAGCATAGAAGCAAATATTGAATTTTAGCATATAACCCAAATGGCCAACTACTACTAGTACTCTGTTTTCTTATGTCGGACAAGGAAAAGAAAATAATTTTATAAGAAGTGAAAGAGGGAATAAGATTTTCAGAAGATGCGAGAGTCCATTTGGCTCAATGGCTTTCACGCAGAAGTGAGTCCATTCTCTAGAGTTACAAAGGAATGTGAAGAAGAACAAAGTCTAAGCGTAACAGGTTCAAGGAAATAGAGGAAAAAAAAACAGTAACACTTGAAATAAATAACAAACACAATCCTAAAATATCCCACATTGATAAAATACAAGTAAATTGTTTTATTTATAAATTGTTGCTATAATCTTGTTAATTGCCGAGCTTAGTAATGTAAGCTTGTAACCAAGATGGGGCATTAAAGTGGTTGAATGTATGTTGAGATTGCCTAGGTGGGATATGGTTAATATGTTGGTTTGTCCAATATGGAGTCAATATTCAGCATGCCCCTTGCCCTTGGGTTAAAGGGCACCCCCACCCACAATGGATGGGTAGCCCACACATCTGAAATTGAATGGTTTGTTAAGGATTGGGGTATTGCCACAAATCAACACACAACAACCCCTCCCAGCATGCTATCTAGTTCTTCTCAATACAAACAACCACTTTTTTTAATTTTTAATTTTTTACATTTATTTATTGTCAATCTGTGTAAAAATCCATATTTTTTAGATGAGCATTACCAATCTATTTTCATTTTTTTATTCAATTATTTTCTTGTCAATCTTGGTATTTTTTAATAAGTTGAACGGCCATTCAAACAACTACTTTTTACCTTTACCAATGTAAGAATTTTTTTTTTTTTTTTAAATGACCATTATCAATCTGTTTTCAATTTTTTTTCCCTTTTAAGTACTTTCCTATCTAATCTACTTTCCTTTTTCTTTCTAGTATGTTAAAATTAAAAAAAAAAAGAAAAAGAAAAGAAAAGCCAAATAGGACTAAAATTGATAACTTGCTATATATACCATTCATTGGGTTGATTATAAAAGATGGAGTTTAATAGAAATTCAAAGTCGTTAAGACTTTGATGGAGAATTGTTGTTATAGTATTGAAATCCTTTGTGGAACCATTGTTCAATCTTTATCTAATGGGGAGGAAAGGGATAAGATGATCAATAATTTGACAAGCTTATTGTGAACAAAGAGGTTGGCTAATGTGAACAATTGTTTATAGTGCGCACAATTGTTGTTAATGGTGCTCCCAATATGATAAAAAAGTCCATATCAAGATCATCAAGGCTTTGGGTGACTCTACTATGGAGTTCTTTCCATCCATCTTGAAATGAGTAAATTGAATTTTACCCTATCATCAACATTTTAAAAAAATGTTGAGTATCATAATTTTATTCTTTATTTTAAATATTGTTAACGTGATAAAATCTAAGCACTCATTTCAAAAGAGTGAATAGCATTTTAGAAACTCTATAGTTTAGTTCCTTAAACCTCTAAAGGATCATAATTTGGTAAAGCTCTACAAGGTGTACACAAGGTGTATATTGTAAGTGTATTGGTTTGATTAAAATAAAGGATAGATAGTTGATGCTATGCAATAACCTAAACAACTTGGATTGTGGTTGTGGATGATTCCTATGATAATATATGTTAGCTTCTAAAGATTTAGATTTAAATATTTAGAATCATTTTTGTATTGTGTTGGCAAACCGAGAATAAAACATGTCTAGTCTAGGTTTTTAGGCAATGCTTAAAAGTGGTTGTTTCACGGTTCAAGTCCAATTGATTGCAAAAATTGGGAGTGTGGTTCTGCCTTGCTTGACCAATCGAGAATTAGGCTCGACCGATCAAAAATCGCTAGTCCAATTTTTTTGTTGAATTTTTAAATAAGCCCAAACCTACGAAAATGTTTAAAGTTTCATCTAAATTTCTCTACATATAAAAGGGAAACCTAGCCATGTTTTGAAGACTTTTGGAAGCCTTGTGTGTTACTCTTTGTAAGATCTGAGAGATTTTACACCTTTTAACTACACAAGAATCTACCGGAGCTAAAACTACAATCAAGCATTGCAAGAACATAGTTGCTGCAACAAGATCATTACTGATGGTGATCTGAAACCTTTGAGTGGGATCTCAAAGTCACAAGCAAGGTGGCTTGTGTTGGTGTAAATCCAAGAAGAGAAGGAGTCCATAGATTCGGAGCTTGCACGTGGTCATGTCAATAAGTTACTACTAGAGATAGCAATAGATTTAGGGTTAAATCTAATTGTAAAAACTTCAATTCTCTTATAGTGGATTTAATTTATTTGAGGATAGCTAGGTTAAATTCTCCCTAGGTTTTTACCTTGAAACGGTTCATTTTATTGATTTTCCTAGGTCATCATATCGTGGTGTTATTTACTTTTTCGCATTTTTGCATGATATAATTTATTTGTGTTTAACCTAGATCTGAATAATTAATCTAAGTAATCACTTGGTTAATAAATTAGGTTAAACAGTTTGTTTTAAGGGGTCTAAACAAGCAAACAAGTGGTATTAGAGTAGGTTAGCTCTTGTTTATAGGTTTCTTAACCTAGAGTCGATCCTTGACCCCTACTGTCATGGATTTTTTGTCTTGTTTCTTGAAAGCAACTAGGATGAGAGTTGAATCTATTTCTTCTTGGGCTATATGGCTTTTTAAATGTGCTAATCCTATTCTTGAATATTTACATATAACTACTACTTGCAATAATTATGTTTGTTATACTTCTTTAACTACCTTAGAGGCATGTGATACTTGACTTTGGTATTTGGATAGTGGTTGTTCTAGGCACATGATAGGTAATAAAGCCTTGTTCAAGACTCTTTTTGTAGGAAAGATTGGTACTATCACCTTTGGAAATGGAAGCAAGTTAGTCATCCGAGGTATTGGAACAATAGACATTCTAGGGCTACCCGTGTTTGAAGATGTGTGGTTCGTTGATGGGTTGAAGGCAAACCTGGTGAGTATCAGTCAAATCTATGACAATGGGCTGAATGTGTTGTTCACTAGGTATGAAAGATACAGGATGATGGAGGTGATTGCATATGTGTTGGAATAAGAACAGCTAATAATTGTTACGATATAACATCAAGCATAAATCATAAGTGTTATAGTGAAAAATTAGGTTGATCTGTGGCATCAACGGCTAGGACATGCTAGTCACAAGCAAATAGAAAAAAATCTCCAAGTGTGAGGCAGTTCTCAGGCTACCAAAATTTGAAAAGATAGAGAAATTAAAGTATCTGTGGACCATGTCAGATTGGCAAACAAGTGAAAGCTAGGCATCCATCAATCAGTGAAGTTCAGACATCTAGACCTTTGGAGTTGCTGCATATTGATCTTATGGGTCCTGTTAGAGTTCAAAGCTTAGGTGGAATGAAGTACATCCTTGTTGTGGTGGATGATTTTACAAGATATACATGGGTGGTTCTTCTGAAAGATAAGTCAGAAGCTACTGACAAGATGATTCATCTGTGCAAGAAGTTGCAAGTAGAGAAGAATATGCTGATTGCTTGGATCAGAAGTGATCATGGAAGAGAATTTGAGAACTCTAAACTCATATCCTTTTGCAATGATCAGGGGACAAAGCAAGAATTCTTTGCACCTAAGACACCTCAGCAGAATGAGGTTGTGGAAAGAAAGAATAGAGTAATTTAAGAGATGGCTTAGGTTATGCTGAACAATAAAAGCGTGCCAAAATCATTTTGGGGAGAAGTTGTAAACACTGCATGTCATACCTTGAATAGAGTGTACTTCCATCCCAATACAAAGAAGACTCTATATGAACTTTGGAGAGGAAAGAAACTAGTGGTGAAATATTTTAGAGTTTTTGGGAGTGATTGTTACATCCTTCAAGACCGAGAGAATCTGGAGAAATTTGATGCAAAAAGTGATAAAGGTTTCTTGGATATTCTACATCAAGCAAAGCATACAGAGTATATAATCTCAGAACTAAAACTGTGATGGAATTTGCTAATATAGTGATAAATGATGAACAATGTGCTGAAACTCATGTTGAAGAGGCTCAAAGTGTTCAAGAGAGATCATAGAGGTAGAAGATACTCTTCCTAAGGAGTATGTTGAAAAGTCTACTGATGAAGAACTGTTGATTTTGAATAATTACAAAATGGTAGTTAAATTGTAGTTAAATTGTGCTACCATGCGTATTGATTCTGAACTTGTAGTTAAATGGTAGTTAAATTGATTTTGAACTTTATTTTCCGCTGCATTTAACTTAGTTGGTAATTTGTTTGTGCTACCATGTGTATTGTATGTTAATTGAATTAATTAATTAACTTGGCTAATTAATTGGTTAATTTATCACAAGGGGTCAATACATTCTTAGCTTATCAAAGCCCACAATGTTGCTAGAAATTAGCAAGTCGTTCATAACTGATCTGTTGTTCTCATCTAATGCAAGAAGTGTGTGAGTTACAAAGTCACGAGCAACCGTCGCATTATTCTCTGATAGCAGCTCTTTCTTCCTCTGTTGGATTACTTCTAAAAGCTGCTAGTGAATAACTTTGCCTGCTTTAATGGCGCTGTTAAAGGTTGTGCCTAGGATATTTATAGGCACAGACGTTAAACCATCTATGATAAGGGCAAAGGGATTAGCAAATGTTGTCTCATGGTTGGGATCTGTGCTACTCATAAACAACCTACAAGCCGTTGCAAAGGTATACTTCATTGAAAGCGGCAAAACCTTGACTTGTTTGTAAGGAGACCAATCTGTCTCCTAGTCTTTCTTTGCCATGGAGTCCATGATAGGTATGAAATATTGAAGAGTTTCTAGCATGAGAAATTCAACCACAGCCCTCCTTATTTTGATAGAATCTTCAGGGGAAAAGTTTTTAAGAGATTCTGGAAGGACACCTTTTAGCAAGAAAGGCGGCAACCAAGAGATGACATATTTGTTCTCATTGGAGAACAGAAACTTGTTTCCCGAAGCACCACAAAACACAGCCATGTTCTCACAAAACAGTGAAGTTTTGAAGAGTTCCTGTGAGTATTTGCTCATTCTATCATTAATGAACGTCTCTGGTGTGCCTCTTTTCCCAGCCATGCCAAATTCCAATGTTTCCCCAATCACAGGCCATCCTTTTATACCTGGTGGAAACTTGGCACGAGTTGAATTTTGCTTATAGATGAGAAAGATGAGTGAGGTGGAAATACAAAGGAGCACAAGGTGCAGCAGGTTTGAGAAGAAATCCATACCAACTTCCACACCCTCTTGCCTGCACAAATGATCAAGACCTTGAAAAGTGATGATCCAAGCATTATCTACTTAAGTTTAGGATATAATATAAGTAATATATTATTTTCTATTTGGGGAAACGAGTTGACCCTGCTGTTTTCCCTTATAATTATATTACATGCCAAGAGGCAAAATGGCAATAAATTATTTTCCAAGTGAGACACCTAAGCTCGAATAATTGTCACTTAACCCAAAAACAAAACAATTGCGATTTTTTAATTTTAAAAGCAAGGATGCATGAATGTATCATTATTATTATTTTTTATTCTGCAGTTGCGTACTTTACACTTTGCATAGTTGCCACATTACGTAAGTGAATTCGCTCAAAAGGTCTAATAACTGATTTATTTATTTATTTTTTAGATTTATTTGTGTTCTTGCCAAACTTATGGCAGAGGTTTAGCTGAAATTACCTACTGTAGCTTATTCTTTTTTCAAATAATTAAAAGCCAAATAGTCTGTATTTTTACACACTACAAGAAATTTGGATTTAGACTGTGTTTTTTTCAGTGACGTTTTTAAATCTGCTGCTATAAGTGGTATATTGCGACGTTTCTGACTAGCACCACTAAAGCATGTGCCTTTTGTGATGTTTTTTTAAAAGCGTCGCTGTAACCCAGAACAATCAAAAAGTACAATTTTAGTGGCATTTATCTGGCTTATAGTGATGTTTTCCTAAAACACCGCTGTACTTATTAACAAAACTCTACATAGTCTTGTCACCCCCCCCCCCCCCCCAAAAAAAGAAGTAAACCTCTATAGCATCGTTTTAGAGAAGGTCAAGACCTTGGCTGAATCTGCAAGGCCATGAATGAAGAGCTCTCAAGATTGCAAGAGGGTCTCGAGAACATGATGGAAAAGGAGTTATAATCTCTTGATTCAATGGAACTCAAAGAACAAATCAAGTTCCAAGAATTTACTGCTATTGTTGCAAGCCAGGATGTTGATTTTTGTGTCAAAGTGGATGATGATATACATGTACATGCTGCCTTTGAAGTTCAGTCCAAAGAACCAACAAAGAAGATGATGACGATCTTCTAAAAACCAATTCTTGATGCACCAATGAAGGCTTCCATTCAAGAGTCTGTGATTCAAGAATTGGCAATCCAAGTATCAGTGATCCTAGAATCTAAGATACAAGTGCCAACAATTTTAATGGTTTTAGAATCAAATGAGGTCTTGAGGATACAAGAACATTCCAAGGTTCACAGAACCATTAAAGGCTCAAGAATTCCAGCAACTTTTGGAGATTTACGAAGAAGAAACCTTCATGTGCATGAGACCGCTTGTCAAAGAAAAATGCATGAATATGGTGATCAAAATGTCACTAAGGTTTGGTCCATTGGAAGATCTCCTTTGATGAAGATGCTATTTCACAACAACACCTTGTAGACAAGGTATTTTCAAGGGGAGGGAAATGTTAGGAATGCTATGAGCATATGGATAATAATTTTTGTAGATTTAGTTAGTCAGTTAGTTAGTTACAATTCCAAGCATGTTAATCACATTTAGCACATGTTGGAATTATTAATACACATGGGGAATAATAGATCCAATAGGATAAGGCCATGTGGGCCAATGAGATTAGAGCTAGTCTCCTATGAATACATGATTGTAATGCAACATTGGATCATTGCTTGTTTTAGCTAGTTTGGCATTTTGTGACTTATTGAGTTGTCAACTCATGTGTATGGCTTCCGTTGGGATGTGCATAGCTTCCGTTGGGATGTGCATATGAGTGAAGTTTAGTAATATTGGAATAAGATTTGGACTTATATGTTTGGAAATTACCTTTTTTTTTACTCTTTGTCTTGAAAGATTTACTCTATTTTTTGTGATGTTGGAAATTACTATTATAGTTGAACATTTATGCGAAATTGGATTTGATCTAATATGGCAATTGTTGAGGTTTATTAATGCTCTTTGAAGACCTTGCATCCTTGTAAGGTGAAAACCTTGTTGTTAGGTTTTAAAAGTTTAGAATAATTGGCAAACTATAAGCACAAACTAATCTAGGTATAGATTACTAAGTCTATAGGTATAATTAGACAATGCTGAAGGTGTTGCAAGTTTGAATACAAGAACAATAGAGCTACAAGTTCAAGAATTTGAAATATGCCAGGTTCAACTAACTAAATTGTAAATCTAAAAAATTTATTTTTCGGTCCATCAGCCCATTAGACCTTCAATTGATTAGGGTTTTGGACCTACTTCACTAAGTATATAAAGAAAAACCTAAGGCATGTTTTAAAATTAAGAAGTCATGTTTTATTGTTGGATTAATTCAGTGACAAAAGTTTGTTTGTAGTTTTATTTTTGAAGTATTGTTTCCTGGGTTTCATGTATTTTGGAGTAAAGAACTTGAGCCTCCCTTGAAAATTTAAAGAAGAATCTGTTAGTGATCCATGTGGCATGTACTTTTGATGAGAGTGCAGTCCTGCACCTTGTGACCATCTCACGACCTTATGGGGCGAGTTGCTAGCTGCATGATCTCTGTACTCTGCTATGTACATGTTCACTATACATCTGCCAACATACAGACATACAACTGTGAGGCGTGGCAAGGTGCTTCAGATAAAGGTTTATCAAACCCTAGAAGTATAAGTAGTATGAACGTTATTGAGGCTATGCCATTGTATGAAAAGAGAGTTTTTCCTTGAGAAAAATCAAGTTCCCATCTTTCTTTTCCATCTCTTTCATTATATTGATAGAGATTCTTTAAACACCTTCCTCATCCACAAACACAAACCTTGAGAATGAGAGAATGGCATTGGAAACATGAGAAGCCATGTCAAAATCCAAATCCTTTGGTGGGTTCCATTGGCAGTAGTGATGAAAAGACGCGTGGAGTTGGTTGCTAGCTGGAGCTTGGAGGGCTTAAGTACATAGGGAGATATAGGCTTGGAGGATTTATAGTCATTCAATATTGCAACTATTCATTCTAATGGAATTTTCCAACAGATGGTTGAGGGAGAGGTTTTTACGCCTGGGGCTCAGGGTTTTTGTCTTCCATAACACTTTGTGGTGTTATGTGTGATTTGATTTTTCATTTGTTATTTCCTCTATCTTACTATATTGCCATGATTGTGTAATGTAGTGTAGTTAGTTTGGAAATTCACTAAGTAACTTACACTTGGACTATATTGTTTAGTTTAATGTAAAAAACAACTTAATCATAAAACTTAGTGTTAAGAGTTCTAAATAGTGCTAGGGTTACTATAGCAGTTGCTCTTTTGAGATCTAAAAGGTTACATGCCTTCTCCTTCAAAGTCACTATTAGAATTCAATCTACACACTATTAGAATTGGTAGATCTAAATTTGCTACATACCAATTATCAAAGGTGCTGGATCTAAACCTTCAAGGTTGGTTTTGTTGTAGACTAGAGGTCAACCTTGGAAATCTAAAGCATGAAATGGAGTTTAATGTGGGAGCACATCCATTTAAAAGAAGTCTAAGGGTTTTGGAGTTAGGTTTGATAATCGTAGTTAAGTTTGCTACAAAGTAAATATTAGTGACTATAAACTTCTATTTGATAGTGATTGTTCTTCTTGAGATTGGTCCTTCCAGGGTTTTCACCTTGAAACTAGTTTATTTCATTGATTTTCCTAGATCATCATATCTCTGTCTTATTTACTTTTCCCTTGCATGATATGTATGATAAATATTTAACCTAGATCTACATAATTGACTTAATTATCAACTTGGCAATAAAATTAGGTAAAAGCACTGTGCTTTTAGGGGTCTAAAAACTAACATTTGTAAGTGTACAGCTATTGTTGCATGCTTAACCCTCTTGGTTTGGTTTGGGGCATGACCATATTTATGGTATTAGAGCTGGCTTGGTAACATTGTATGGGCTTAATGACACTACCTTACAAAGTAGCCTGTAATGAGAACGTTAGGGATTTAAGTGGGGGAGATTGTGATCTCCAAGTTTGCATGATTGTATGTTGTGTTTGAGTGTGTGATAAGTCTTATATCAGGCATATATTGGGTTGAATTGGGCTTTATTAACAATTACAAGGAGCCTCAATTGTGACTAGTCATTTTGAGATATAGCGTAAATATGACTAGCACATTTCCTTGAGTTGTTACAATGATAGCTAGCCTCTTATAGCAATCCGAAGACTTATAAGCATTGTACTTCACATCCCAATTGTGATAGTGAGTTTTTGCCTCAACTGTTAGACATTGATTGACTAAAAGATACATAGGGCCAGCAAAGAAATAAAAGTTCTTCTACATTGTTGATGAGTCTCAACAATGTTTGAAATTTCAATAGCTCTGAAATTGAACTAAGTGATATAGATAGGCATATGAAATTTCATTACAACCATGCTCATCTATTTATAGGAAGTTCAAAGTTTGAGCCGAGTCTGATTTGGCAAAAAATTATAATTTTTATATATCTGACTAAACGTGTCTTCTACACAAAAACTATATATCTAAATAATTGTATGATTATTCATGTCAGAAGAAAAAAAGATATGAGAACATAAAGAACCGGGCCGGGACCATGAAAATGCTCGCCACTTTGTTCCAAACTTTTATTTTTTTATAAAAAAATTAACAATACTGTTGATGAATTATTTATGTCTGAAAGAAATAAATAAAATCTGGCAGGACATATGATGTCTTGTTTGGTCCATATGTACAAGAAATGCCTTTCCAAAAGTTTGGAACAAAGTGGAAAAAAAGAATGTAAAGAAAAAAGAAAAAAAAAAAAAACAAATCAATCGATCATTGGGAGAAGATAAGTATAAGAAGATAATCTGGAGAGTCATGTGAAGCTCATGCTCATGTTGACACATTAGTGTGAAGAGTGAGGAGAAGTTAAGTTCATTTTGTGAACATATGGGACTCTTCTAAATGAAATACATATAAGTTAAATAAAAAATAAGTGATCCCTCATCAAATTCAAGGAAAAAATTGGCCTTTGCCTTTTTTAAAAAAACAATCCAGCATTTTGCCCTCTTTTCCAAACTAATTAGGGAAATACCCCTCTTTTGAAATTCGATTTTCTCAAAATCGAGTTAAACCCTATAGTGGCGTTTTTAAGAAGCGTATAGTGACGTTTTAAGGACTTATAGTGGTGTTTTGTAACTCAATCTCCATGAAGTCGAGTTATAGGTTAAAAAAGGAAAAAAAAAATTGCATGTAACTCGACTTCATGGAGATCGAGTTACAAAATGCCACTATAGGTCCTTAAAACGTAGCTATAGGCTCCTTAAAACGCTACTATAGGGCTCCAGATTTTTTTTTTTTATAACTCGATTTTGAGAAAATTAAATTTCAAAAGAGAGGCATTTCCTTAATTAGTTTAGGAAATGGGGCAAAATGCTGGATTTTTTTTTTTTTTTTTGAAAGGGACATTTGCCCATTTTCTCCTCAAATTCAAGAAGGATATGTTTGAAGTTTTATATTGATGGGTAACTTTTTAGCTAACTCCACGTTAAATCTTTTAAAATGAGCTAGTCTTCCATCTGTAATGACCCTCGTCCCAATTGTATAGATATTGTCCATTTTGAGGTCCATATCTCTCACAGTTTTGTTCTCCCTCAAAGTACACAGCAATAGTGGAATAGACCTCTACACATTTAAGGGAAGTCATTCCTTATTAGCACATCCCCATTTCCTAGGCAATGTGGGTCAAATTCCAGGGTTGCAAGACCCTTTTGGGTCACTACACTAAGACACCCCAATTTCGAGGTACGCAAAAATACTATTCAGGAATTTCTTTAAAGTTTCTAACTTAATTTTCGAAGGGTCTCAAGCTGGCACTACACCAATACACTTTGAAGGTACTTTCATTTTGCAAGTTCCTAACTCTTCGCCTTTCACTGAAGACTGCAGGTTTGAGTGATAGACCTACTGGCGATTTTAAGCATCATCATATATTAACTTTGTCATGATGAGCTTCAATCTTTATGACAAAACCCCAACCATTTTCTGTCATTTTCTTCAAAACCTTGCACGGATCTTTCTAGAGAAGTGAGGAAACATATTTCGTGATTGCAGCTAAAGTGCCAAGTAATCTTTTTTAAATTAAAAGTGAGATAAAAAGAATATAGGCCTACCTTCCATGCGTCTGACGAAAAGTTTGTCAAATTCAGCAATTTTGGTTTTATTCTCGCTTAACTGTGAATGGTAGTCAAATTGTTGACCCAATTGTAGAAATGAAATGGAAATAATTACAAAATGGTCGCCAATGCAGTATCTCTAGCTAGAGAGCGAATTATCTTCAGCATGGTGAAAAAGAATCTACAAGGAATTGAAAAATGTATCAAAGATTCAAAATTACAGCATGCTTTTGACTTGATTTCCTTCGTTTTGTTGGAGATGGTAGTGACCCTTATTTGCCACGTGCATGATCCTCCTTATAAATCAGTTTATTCTTCGTAATCTTACCTGATATTTTGCTAGGTTGATCAATCTCATCAAAATTAAGCAAATGCTCTAAAGCTTGACTATGAGTAAAAGGTGAGAAAATGGCGTGGACTTCGACAAGAATGTTTCACAACCATGTGCAGAAATGCTATGGCATGCGTGTGGGTCTCTTCTCTTCCTAGTGGTTCAGTTTTCTTTCTGCTTATATTAGTAGTTTAGGAAAGTTCACACACCTTCCTAGCAAGGCAAATGATATATAGGAAATACTGTGAAAGACTCTTCTGTTGAATTGGAAATTAACTTGGAGGTGGAGATGAGCTGTGAGTACGAGGCAAGTAGCTGGCTTTGTAAAGACTCTTCTGCAAGAACCTCTAATAGTATGACATACCTTTTCTTTTCTTTTCTTTTAGCTAAAATGCAAATTACGTTCTCTAATTGAGTCCTTCAAATTTCCATTAAAAAATAAAGTCCACACACCTTCCTGGCAAGGCAAATGATATATAGGAAATAACGTGAAAGACTCTTTTGTTGAATGACATACTTTTTCTTTTCTTTTCTTTTAGCTAAAATGCAAATTACGTTCTCTAATTGAGTCCTTCAAATTTCCATTAAAAAATAAAGTCCATACACCTTCCTAGCAAGGCAAATGATATATAGGAAATAACGCGAAAGACTCTTTTGTTGAATTGGAAATTAGCTTGGACGTGGAGATGAGCTGTGAGTACAAGGCAAGTAGCTGGCTTTGTAAAGACTCTTCTGCAACAACCTCTAATAGTATGACATACTTTTTTTTCTTTTTTTTCTTTTCTTTTAGCTAAAATGCAAATTACACTCTTCTGCTCAAAAAAAAAAAAAAAAAAAAAAAAAAAAGCAAATTACGTTCTCTAATTGAGTCCTTCAAATTTCCATTAAAAAATATTTTTATGATCATATGAAAAAAAAATTAATAAAAATGATTTTGTATTGTTAACGAATATTTTTTAATCGAATTAGACTAAAGGTCTTAATTGAATAAATTTGAAATTTAAAGAACTCAATTGAAAAGAAGTAAAATTAATGGACTTAAAATGAATTTCAGTCAAATTTTGAGGTGCAATTTACATGTGAGAGAGAGAGAGAGAGAGATTTGCTACAATTATGAGCCAAATCACTAAGAAGAGCATGCAAAATTGTTGACTGCAAAACCAAAGAGAATATCATTGTCAATACTGAAAAGAAGAACACACTACAACGGTATTTATCTTGATATCGTTTTCAAAGGAAAAATGAAATTAGAGATTATTTTTATGTGCTGTGTTGAACTAGTTACAATTTTGAATTATTTGGGATTTTAAATTTTTTGTTTAGAATTTTGTTTAATAATTTGTTAGTTTCTTGTTGTTTGATCTAGTCTTGTTTTTGTTTGGGGTTACTTTTTTGTTATTTGGGTTCATTTTTATTTTTGTGATTTAAATTCTTTATTTATTTATTTTTTATTTAAGGGATTAAGGTTTATGTTTGGAGCCAAAATTATTTTGGGAGTAATGTTATGTCCACGACATTTTCACAATAGATCATATAAGACAAGCTATATTACTAGGTAAAAAAATGATGCAATTATGGGGTCTTAATTAGAATTACTAATAGCTTATCACAAAAGATTTCTTGTGAAATTATTCTAAAAATGTTGTGGATGTAGCATTATTATTATTATTTTAACCTAAATTCTTGTAATTCTTAATTCAGAGTGTTCACAATTTTATTAGGGTGCTCAAAATAGGTTAGTTTAGTGTGTGTGGATATATATATATATATATATAAGTGTTTATTACAAATTGCTTGTTGTGTGTAATAAGTAGTGTGTACTTGTCATTACCCTTATAGCAAAACTTTTGTGTGTGTGTGTGTATATATATATATATTTTAACTTTTTAAAGTTACAATTTGAAGTCACGACATGCTTAACATATTTTAGGCGAAATAGTTACTCAACATCAATGTGATTATTACCCAAGTTAGCTATATATTTAATGTAGTTTTCAATGTTGCATCAACTAATTTTGAACAATAACAAAAAATATTAGTCTAAATAATGTAAAAAAAAAATAACCCAATAATAACAAGATTGGACCAAGCAACACCAAATGAACAAAATATTCAACAACAAAAAAAACTCAATTATTTTGTACTCGTAATTTGTTCAACCCATTTCATAAAAATAATTTCTAATTTCATTTTCCTAAAAAGGTACTAATAGAGATACCATGATCATGAGTTTTCCTGCACTGCAGTGACATCTTTGCTCTTATTCTAACTATGCAGAAGCAACAACTCTTCTTTTCTTAGCAACTTGACTTGCACTCGCAACTAGTATCATTCGTTGTTCTCTGCATCTCTCTCTCTCTCTCTCTCTCTCTCATCTACTCTAGCATCATATTTGTTGTTCTTTGTGTCTTTTTTATTTCTCCATATATTCAAATTCCATTTTATTAGATTTTGTATATAATTAGTTTTCTTACAGACTATCCTAGAAAAAATTATTAGTAAGATGTATGTGCTTGCATTATTATATGGCAATGGAAAGGGATCATGTTAAAAAGAGTAGTGAAAAATCTATCGAAAAGTTAATCCAATCCAATCTAGTACTATATTATTCTATACGAATAAATGTCAAGATATTTATTTAAAAAAAAAAAAAGTTTAAGAATAATTCATTTTCTCCTATCACAATGGCGCAAGAAAGAGCTATACAAGACACAAATACAACAAACATGGCCTCCCCCATAAATTTTTATTAAAAAGAAAAAAAAAATAAAGCCAAAATCTTTTTTTATAACAATTTCTTCAGACCACTTTTATTTACTCAAACACAAATCACAAGCTCCTTTTCATTTAATTAAAGATACTAGATACGCACCGACAAAAGTCATGTCCTCTAAGAACTTAGTAGATTTGGCAATGGGATTGGGCTTGCCAGAAGTCTGAAACTCAGCATCGCATCCATTGTAGGCGACCCGGGCTTGAATGATGGATGTCCTTTGTTTACGGTAGTCACCAGCCGTCAAGTTGGTCAAGGAGTTTTTGAGGAAGACAATGGAAAGGTCAAATTTCGATATGCAATAATCAATTTCGGTGGACTTGTTTTGCCTTTGAGCCACTACCTTTGCAACTTTGCTCTGGTAAACCAATTTGTGAACAGCTGCAATTGAGGCTTCACGAGGGTCAGTCCGGTTATAGACAATTGAAGCACATATTTGCTTAAAAGGAGAATTGTCGCATAGGCCAGCGCCAAGAGCCTGGCCAATGAGAAGGATGACGGCTGTCGCTAAAAAGGCATAAGAGAAAAAGGTGTAGTCCTTGAAAACCATAGTTTTTATTAGATTTAATAACTACAATGCTTTCTCTGATGTTGGGGTTCAGTGAAAGATGACTTATGATATGGTTGAGAAGTGATCTATACAATTTTCAGAAGGCTATTTATAGAACAGAAATGATATGTCAACATTTTCTACAGCAAAGTGTTTGTATAGAAACCACCATAACTTTTTTTGTTTTTTACAAATTGAGAGGATTGAAGGGGTTGGTTTGTGAGGTTTACCTTAATTAGTGCAAAAATTTTGGGTGTGTTTTTTTCTTTTTTAAGGAACAAATTGAAGTGACAAGTTGGACATCTTCTGGTTCAAATAGTTTCTCAACATAAAGTGGTTATCAATAGAAGTTAGTTATCTGTAGTGGGCTTTAAAATAGGAGAGGTTAAGGATTTTGATGAGCCTTTTTCAGATTTTACCATCGAAAATCAATTTTTTTTTTTTTAATGGAACATCAACTATTTTTGAATAATATGGCCAATTAAATTTTATGTCCCATTTTTTTTGTTTCATGATTTACTCCATTAATCACTATTTGCTATGTATTCATTTGACTTTCATTATAAAACAACCAAAGTTAAAAAAGAAAAAAAGTATAATCAACCATATTACAAGTTATGATTAGTGGAATACAAAAATTGTCATAGAGAATTTGTGTTCCACTTATCTAACATGCACCCAACTAGATTACATGAAGAAAATGGTAAAAAATGATAATTTAAAATGTATAGGACACTACAAAAATATTAAATTGTAACATCTACATCTTCTTGGTTTAGGAGTTTAAACCACATAGAGGAAGCATAAACTCCTTAGTCCCTACATGAGCTCCTTTCCAACTCTTATTAGAAAGCTTATGATAATTGCCTAAGTTTTCCCTATTATCTTGGTTTTGATAGGTAATATCGCATCAATTTTATATTTAATTAAACATAAATATGTGAGTTTGACAGACTTCTCTGAAATAACCTCATTACGTGTATTTTTCTCTTGTGGGATATTATTAAAACTAGTTAGCTAATCATGTAGGCATGCAGCCAAAAGAATTCAAGGGTCGAGATCAATAGAGGCTTGGTTTTTGAAGCATAATAAGTAATAAACGTGTAAGAATAAAAAGGGTAGAATTTTAGACACATCATTTTGTATCCGGTTAATAAAATTTAGTCCATAGTCTCAATGATGAGCTTGACATGTCTACAAATGGCAATTGAAGTTATTTTGATAGTTTGGAAGTAATCACAACTAAAAAGTGCTAAAATCGCTTTGGAAATGGTGATGAAAAATAACCTTTGCTCACTTTTTTAACATATTAGAGGACTCTTTGTTGGGATTAGAATTTGGAACACAATGAATGGTAGCTGATCTACGAGTTGGGTGGAGTTGGTTGCCTAGCACATCTTCCCATCCTCATACCTAAACTCTGGACATGTGCTTTGGTAAATATTAGTCCTTTCACAAGGTCGCTACATTTATGGTTTCTAGACCTAATTTAGGTGGAAACTCCATTTACACCCTTTGTCATGGTCCACCCTAGGGCCAAGACTTTTCAAAATTTATCCCACCAACTCACAATCTATGCCATTGCCTATTGTTTTTTTGTTTAGACCCCCTTAAAACTAGATTGTTCAATCTAATTAATTAACCAAGTAGTTACATTGGTTGATTATTCTGTTCTAGGTTAAACACATACAATCATGTCACTAAGTGCGGAAAAGTAAAGAAGACAAGCGATATGATTACCTAGGAAAACCAAGGTAACCAACAATTTCAAGATAAAAAACATGGGGAGCATCAAGAGTAACTCAAAAAACTGCCAAGAAGTTTTAAAACGTAGTTAGGGTTTTCCTTTCATACCTAATAGTGTTTCACTCAAACCTTAAACATTTTATGCTATCTACAATTTTCAATCGGTCGAACTTCACAAAATCTGAACTCTTCTTTCTGCAACTTGAATGTTCTTGAATCTTAACTTGAACCATCACAAGCAATGTCTAACACCTAATATAGACATGTTTTGATCTCGGTTAGCCAACATACATAAATTTAGTAATCTTCTTATCTGCACAATTTTCTTCTACATTACCTTCTTCATTTCTTTCTTTAAGTATACAGTTCAAAATATACATGTTGTCAGAGCTATAAGCGAATCAATCATGGTGTCAAATTGATCATCTTCCACCACCAATACATTCTCAACGTCTTCAGTAAATCTGACACAGTAAGCTCCACTTTTCTTGCTTTCTAAAGTCTCAAATCTAATGTTAGTGAAACTTGATAACAACTACATCCTTCGGAAGCATCAAATCGCAACCATACTTGGATTTGTAGATGGAACTCTTATATTTCATGGAAAAATTGTTAGAGATGGCAGAGGATTGATAAATATTAACAGCTAAAGAAATTCCAATATATCATCAATGGATCTCGAGATCTCAAACATTGCTCAATTTGAACAACTCCACTCTGCAACCCTCAGCTCTTTAATTAGTTGTTGGAAAAAATTCAGCACAAAAGGAATGGGAAACACTTGAAAGGAGATTCACATCTATCTCAAGATTGACCTAGTATCAAGAAAAATGACGACTCAGTCAGTGTCTATCTACAACATATCATGGAAAAGAGAGACAAACTAGCTGTTGTGTCAATTGAAACAGATGATGAAGTAATTCTTCACATTTCGTTAAAGGGACCTCCTAAAGAATATCTTCTTTTCTGCTCAGTCATGAGAACCAGAAATGGGCCAACCAATTTTGATGATCTTCATACAGTAGTTATTTCTGAAGAGTATTCAATTAAGAATATTGTGGAAGATAAACAAGAAAAGAATATCACGTCATTGAATTTTACTTCTAAGAAATTTAATTTCATTGCTTATGGTTGCCCAAGAGCGAGAGCACTTACTCAACCACACAGCCTAACTCTTGGAGGAAGGTATGGCCACTTATTTCAAAACACACACAAGCAAAGTTTCCAAGTTAGCCTTAGTTCAAAATTGTTAAAGCTAAGTTCATGTGAAATATGATTGGTAGATCATTGTGCCAAAAAAGAAATACATTTTCCAACTCAAAAGAAAACGAAAAAAAAGAATTAAAAAACAAAAGAAACAAGTAAGCAAGAGATTTATGGGCTAGTAAAATGGATGCCTTAAATTAATCACGTCAAATATTGCTAGTAAAATTTGTTATGTCTAATAAGCGTAAAATATCAGAATTTCCATTAAATTGTAGTTCATAATCACTTTGTGTCCTAAAAAAGCAAATACAAAAACACATTTGTGTCCTAAGTGAATTCATCTAACTCCTGGGCTCTAAGTTTAGAAGTCCATCTCTCAACATTGAGAGTTAGACAACTTTTTGTGCAACTTAATAATTGGACTTAGGTTGGGTTTTCTAAGAGTGGGGAAAATAAATTTTTTAATGCAAGTCCCGATGTACTGTTTAATGTTTTCAATAAGATGAATTTTGATTTGGCTTATTTTGATGTGTCCCATAATATTGAAATTCTACACTTAAATGGCTTATTTTTGTTTTGGTTTTTGTTTTTAGCCCAATTTTCAAAAAAAAAAAAAAAAAGTGTTGCTTTAACAAGAGTTTTATGTCAAAGCTCTTGATGCTAATTCTATCTAAAGAATTCCACTATTTTTTCATACTCAACTACTATGCACATGCACTTTAGCCACATGAATATGTTTCTTGGCTGAGAGATAGAGATGACTTTGAAAATCTTGAAAATGAAATGTAGAGACTATAACCCAAGTGAGTTCTTGAACCACTCTTTTTTTAGAGGGTTATTTTCTTTTGATCTCATTTTTCATTCGAAAGCATATAACTTTGTTGTTGCTTACTCTCATTATTTTTTGATTTGGTTGAATGCTAAGGATTCATCAATTTTATGCCACCCTTGAATATGTTAAAGTCATGGATTTTGAAGAACTATCCCAATCTTTAAGAGATGATTTTAGGCCATCTTTGTTAATTTTGAGCCATTATTATTTTCTTTCTTGATACATTACTGCTAGTCACCCATTTGAGCCTATTATTTTAGCCATTCTTTTTCAAACCCTTTCTTAAAGTGTTCCAAGAATGAATACAATTAAATTGTCTTATTGCGGTAAATTTGTAGTGAAATAGTTGGAAGAAAAGGAGGACTCACTAAAAAATAAAAAAAATAAAAAAAATTAAAAAAAAACATAAAAAAAAAAGAAAGAAAGAAAGAAAGAAAGAAAGACAGTCATACACAGAAAAGGAAAAATATTGAAAAAAAAAAAAGGAATGTGAAAGAGGAAGAAATAGAGAATGAATCTATCGATGAAATTTTGAAGAAAACAGAAAGAAAGTGAAAGTGCATTATTCAAGAAACTTGAGAGGGTAAATCGATTGTCATATACTTAAAAGAAGTTGTCTCTTTAATTGTTCTTGGGAATACTTTTTATTTTTACCTATACCCTTTGTTCTAAATTCCTCCCCTTTGCCCTACATTACGTCCCAATGAAAGTCCTATTTGATCTTAAGGGAGGTATGGTTTGGATCTTGACATGATTAATTAATGTGTGTGGTGTAATATTCTTAGTGTTTTGCATCCTTTCATGAGACTATACATGTCCTTTATTTTGCTTCACCGTTCTTCATCTTATTTATATGTGAGATATTAATCTTTGTTCTACATTATTCTGCTCACATATGTTTGAGAGTGTTACACTCTTTTCAGAGTAATTTTATTTGTTGAGTATTAACAACTGTGAGATTTGAGTTGAAGCATAACTTTGGATAGAAATTCAAGCCATATTTTATCTTAAGACTAAGGTTGTGTTTGTGTTGGCTAAAATATTCACACACTAAGTATTGATGGCACGTGGAATATCTTTGGTGGTTGTTAGTGTTTTGACCTTTGATTAACTATTTCTACTAAAGTAATGATTTTTTGTTATTTTGCGTCTTTGTCTTGAGTCGCTTAAATTGTTAGGGACTAGCAATGAGCTGGTTGGCAAGTGTGATAATAGCTTGATTTTGCATATTTATATCATTATTAGAATGCATTATCATACTCATTTTGAGTTAATTCATGCATTATATATATATATATATATATATAAATATATATATATATATATATTTTTATATATATATTTTGGAGAAACCATGCATTTTATAGTTTGTTTTGGAATAATGTTGAATAATCAATTTTGTACTTAATTGAATTTTAATGCGTAAATTTGTCTTTTGTAGGATAATGAAATTAAATAAGTGGATTTGTGCAAAAAAGAAAGCTAATGGAATTTAATTTTACAACGGCCATGATGAATTCAAAGAAGACCAACCTAATTAAATTCAAGTCCAATTAGAGTAAGGAATCAAAGGAAATTTGCATCAAATCCAAGTCCAATTCGGACTAGAATTTCAGCCTACGCACCAGTTAGTATTTGGAGCATAACTTTTGGCTCAGATGTCCAAACGAGATGATTCAAGTTGGGCTGGAGAGTAACTTAAAGGGATACAACTTTGTAGCTTACCAAAAGTCCGAATTCTGAAGTTAAATGAGCCGAAAACGTCAGTTTAGTAAATCCTAAAAACCTGGGATTTTCTTCAAACGGAAATTCAACTTGTAATAAGATTTCTTGACATATTTAAAGGCTCTTTAGGGGAAAATTCAAAGGAGAGCTGCTGTAGAACACAACTTAGGTTTTCTTAAAGTTTCTTTAATTTTGTTAGAGTTTTATTTGTGTTATGGCTTGTTAGAAGCCTTGCCAAGACAAGAGGTGAAACCCAACCATTTTTTGGTATGTTCTCAAAAAACAAAAAAAAGTGTTTAGTTTTGTGTAATTCTTTGATTTATCGTAGACTCTGAGTACGTATTCACTAGTTTTGTTCTGCCTAAAATCAATTAATTTCATGAAACTACCTTAGACAATTAATTCTTGAGTTTGTATTGTTAAATCATTTGATTAAGATCATCCTTCTTATGAATTTTACTTGAGCTATAAAATAAATATTATTAAGACTCCCAATAAATGTGTTGTGTGTGGATCCCTAAACCTTAGCGTCTTAATATATTGTTATTTTCTCTTAATTCAAACTACCTTTCCTAAACTATCAAAAATATCTTCAATTAGACTTTATTATTTTAGTTTTATTCTCTCATGGTTTGCTAATCAGTTCCCTTTTTCCTGTGGATTCGACCTCAGACTTACCGAGTTACTTCGCGACAATTCTACACTTGGGAGCATTATTTAAGACCTAGCAATAGCTAGGTCAAATCCTCCCTAGGTTTTACCTTGAAACGTTTGTTTTATTAGTTTTTCTAGATAATCATTTCATTGTCTTATTTATTTTTCCGCACGGCATGATATGATATTTTTCTATTTAACTTAGATCTCATAATTAACCTAAGAAACTACTTGGCTAATTCACTAGGTTTAAACAAATTGTTTTAAGGGGTCTAAACAAACAAATAGCACGCAACCTAGTTATTCTCCATCCAATCAACCACTTGTTACACATTTTTGTTTTAGTTATATATTTTTTTAATGAATTTGTTGTCGATCTTGGTTAAAATTTATTTTTCTTTTAATTTGTGGAATAATTGTTTAATTTTAATCTAATAGGCCAAGGGAGAAAGGGAAGAAATTATCAATAATTATACAAGCTTAAGTCTGAAGTAAACAAAAATATTTTCTTATGAACTTTAATTGTGTTATATATTAAAAAAAAAAAAAATCCTGCCTTGTATTACTTTTTTTTTTTTTTGGGGTAGTGCTGCATGCCTATCCAAGATGATAATATATATATATATAGAGAGAGAGAGAGAGAGAGAGAGAGAGAGAGAGAGAGAGAGAGAGAGAGAGAGAAACAGGGAATCATGTGGCATAGTAGATTTTATTATCAAATTTAACATGGATATTATCTTATTTAACTATATCACAGTATAATATGAAAAATTAAAAAACTACTTAAATTCTCTAGAGTACTGCTTAATATAACATGAACTACAAATTAAGGATAAAAGGCGGGGGCTATTACTCCTGGCTTTTCCAATCTCTTCCCCTCCTCATTTTTTCTATAAAAATTTTAAATAAGGTATAATTTTCTTTTTAAAATTTTCCCCCCGCCCCCCTCTTCTTCATATTATTATTAAAAAAAAAAAAATCCTCCCAGAAGAAACTCATTTTCATTTTGCATTTAGAAAGTTAAGGATATATAAAGTGTTCTTCTATGGCCACCATAAAATCTCACTATAAGAGGTAGGAATTTTTCTTTCACTAATTAGTTGAAAAATGCTATGATATAAGGTTACAACTTATAACTTTGATGAGACATATCTACTTTTCAACCATAAAAAAAAAAATAAATAAATAAAAGAAAAATCATTTAGTTGTCATTTTTATAGTTGTCTTGTATAACATTATATATATGTAATGGCATATAAAAATAATATATATGATTATTCTACTAGAAATTAATTTATTTGTATATTATGTTCTGTTTTCTAAAAATATTGTTACAATAAGTGTAATGTTTAATGTATTTAAACAAAAACCTTGATCCACAAACAATTCCAAGATTTTTAATTTGGTTAATTAATATGGATTCAATTACTCAGCTTAAAATTCCAAATCTGGATTGACTGGCATAGATCCAAATCATCCACAAAAAATTTCAAAAATTTTAATCAGGTTGATGAAAATGGAATTAATTACTTAGATTACAATTCTTAACCCATTGATTGGCATGTATTCAATCATCCACAAATGATTTCAAGACTTTTAATGGATTAATTAACAGGGATTTAAAGTTTAAAGTTAAAATTCTTAACCTTGGAATATTCACACGGATTTAGTTGCTCAATTCAAAATTCAATCATCAAAAAGCAATTTCAATACTTTTAATTGGATTAATTAACATGGATTTAACCATCCGAATTATAAAATTTTCACTCAAGATGATTAACAAGGATTTATCATCCACCAATTCTTTTAAGATTTTAAATTGGCTAATTAACAACTTTCAAATTTCCATTTTCCCAATGGGGCCATAAAAATCCTAAATTTAAAATTTCTTTAAAATCCTAAAAAAATAAAAAATTACATGTACAAAACCTAAATTAAAGATAGAAAAAAAATTAAAAAAAACTACATTATTAGAGACTAAAAAACTTTTTAAGTTTGTTGGGGCTAAAATTAAGCTTTTAAGGGATTAAAAACAATCACATTAATTTTGTTAGGTAATAAAAATGATTACTTTG
Source organism: Quercus lobata (assembly GCF_001633185.2). Lineage (NCBI taxonomy): Eukaryota > Viridiplantae > Streptophyta > Magnoliopsida > Fagales > Fagaceae > Quercus > Quercus lobata. Next base: position 88,735,995 of record NC_044907.1, on the reverse strand, counting down.
AACTTTGGGTATTACAATTGCTCATGGTCTCAAATTCTAGGACCAATAGAGTATTTTTGCCATGTAATTAAGTATAGTTTCATGCAGAAATCCATCATTATAAAAGGAAAAATGATACTTTTGAAAATCAATTGAACTTAGTAACCCACACTTGTAACCGAATGGGACATTAACTTGGTTGAATGTATGTTGGGATTAATAGGGCCGGGTGAGATGTGGTTACTTTTTGGTTTGTTCACCCTTGATAGATTAACCTAATCATTAGCATGCTCCCTTGGCCTTGGGTTAAAGGACATCATCCCTACCTACCATGAGTGTGTAGCCATCTATAAACACACTTTGATTTTATTGAACTCTTCCTAACAAGCTACCTAGCTCATCGCCATACAAACTTTTTTTCTTTTTTTTTCTTTTTTTATGGCCTTTTATCGATCTTTTGTAAAAATTTGTTCTTTTAATCGTTTTTAGGTTTTCTTTATTAAAAAAAAATATATATTATTTTCTTGTAAACCCTGGAAAAAATAATTTTTTTTATTATATATATTTTTTTAAGTTTGGTGCAAACTTGAGAAGTTTAATTTCTTTATTATTTTTTTCAACATGTAAAATTAAAGTTTTTTTTTTTTTTTTGAGAAACTAAAATTAAAAAGTTGAATAAAAATTGAATTGATGACTATAAATAGTATATGCCCTTCAATTGGTTGATAGTAAATGCTAGAGCTTTTGTAGTTGATATGTGGCCGTCAAGATCTTAAGGCCACGGATCTAGTAGTTGGTCCAAATTTATTTTGTTTAATTGGTTGCATACTTTCAATACTTTAATTTCTTTCTTTTGTGGTTTGTTTTATTTAAATATTTATCTTCTTAAAAAAAATTATTTACCTGAGATTAAATGTTCATTAATTTTTAGTGGTCGAGTTGGTTTCATCTATATATATATATATATATATAAAACCGAAGCTTTTGAAACTCCCACAATTTTTCATTTCATCATTATTTTTGAAAAATTAACATTATAAAACAAAAATTCTGATTTTAATAATTATTTCCCCCCGATACTCCTTCCACTTCCTTATAAAAACTCGATCAACTCTTTCTCTTTTCCAATTTTTCCTTCTTCTCCGTTCTTCTGTGTTTATTCTTCTTTTTCTTCTTTGGCGTTTCCTTTCTTCTTCTGTCACTGGTGCCCAAAACCAAAAGAAATCAAAAGTCTTAGATATTTTCTTTTCCAATAAAGCTGTCTACCAATATGGCAGACGCTACCCCTTCCCCATGAAAAAGTTGGACATGTGGCCACGCTTCAACCATTCATTTGCTTTTAAACTTTTTAAAACTGTTTTTCATTTAATTGCAATTGCATTATTTATTGGTACTACAAACCCACATATTTGTATATTAAGTTCATGTACTGGTCTTCTCAACAACCATTCATGTACTGTTATTGTAAATTAGAATTTATATTATAGATTAAATCGGTATAATATTACATAAATTTATAAAAAAGTGTACAATATATAACGTTATAGACATTCATTTTGTTTATAATATAAATCTATTTTATCATGATAGTATAATGTAAACTAATAATTTTATTATTATTATTATTATTTTTAACAATTAATAATAATAATCCATTGATTTTTGATATATCATAATGAAAGTTATGATATAGAAAATACATTTGAATGATTGTCTTTATATTTATTTAAATTATTTTGGTTAGTTTTTCTATTTATGTTAATTTATTATATTTATCTATATTTTAAATAACTATTAAATTAATTATGATATCATCATGGTTCAACCTCGGTCTAACCTCGAAAATCTTGAACCTTTTCCTTCTTTGGTTCTTTGAACGGTTTGAGTTTCAAAACCATGATATAGGTAACCCCACTATTCTATTCTGTTCCAAAATTCGGCCTGTACCGGCATTCAAGTTGAAATTTTGTCATTCCAAACAGAATATGAATTTTTGAGCTAAATGAAGAGTGTGTTTTCACTGAGTAGCTTCTTTTGGATTTGATGGTGCAGACGTTAGAAAAGAAAACCGAACTTAAAAAAAAAACAAAAAAACAAAAAAAAGTTGAACGAAGAAGATGAAATGAAGGAGGAGTGTTATATAGATTTGCAGGTGCTTGAGTAGTTTGAAAAGAGGGATGAAAAGAGTTTAAAAAAAATAAAAATGAGATGATATTTATGACACTTGGGAGGGGTAGAAAAGAAGTTTCTAGGAAGGTACTTCCTTTACAATGCCATCACATGCCTTTTTATTCACAAAACTGCCATTACATCATTTTATAAAAATATTTCTTTTAAATAAATAATCAGATAATCATTTTAAATATTTTAGCTTAACTATAACAGCAAAATAAATTCCGACATAAAAAAAAAATAGTAAACAAATAACTTTATTTCAATTCAGGAAAAAAAAAAAAAAAACTTATTTCAGCCCAAAAATAGTAGAAGTAGTAACCATATTATTATTGTCTAAAGTCTAATTGAAATGCACAAAAAAATTGCATAGGTGATAGCTTAAACTCTTCAATCATTGGTTTTTTTTTTTTTTTAAAGTAGCTTAAATTCTTCATTCATTATTGGATTTTTTTTTTCATAATCAATAGTTTTCCCATGCATCGCACGGGTTAATGACTAGTTTTTAGTAAACAAGGTTCTTTGGCATTGATGCTTTGCTATATATAATTATATAACTTTTAATTATTGCAAGAGCTAGAGCTTAATATTTAATATGTAGCCATCAAGATCTCAAAGCTGTGGATATAGTAAGCCTATTTAATCTTGGTTTGTTTTATTTTGTTAAATTGATTGCATACTTTCATTTCATTCTCTTTTTCTTTTTTCCTTTTTTTTTTTTGGTAAACGTTATTTAATTTTCAATGGTCCAGTTAATTTCTTTTTTGGACAAAGTTTAGGTACAAAATTATAGCTTAAAACTATAATTTTACTTAATATCATTAATATTACTATATATTTCAAAAATCTAACAGTTGGGTTGTATATTTTTTATGATCTTAATATATATGTTAAATTTTGTGTTAATCAGATATTATTTATTTTTTAATATATAATATCATATTTTATACATAATTTTAAACTACAAAAAATTTGCAATTTAAACTATTTATTGATGACTTTGTTATTGATTTTCAATTTTTAAAAAATTTAACAAGTATAAAGGATATAAGAAGAAAAATGTAATCTAATGGTGGATTGTCAAAATTCACTTTTAATAAAAAGGTATTGAGTAAAGTTGTAACCTTAAGTTACAACCAATTTTGTAGCTAAAATTTGTCAATTTTTTTACTAAATAAAGTTCTAAACACTATATATTATCACTTAAAGTATACGCAATTTTTTTAAAACATGCATTTTCTCTAAATTGTTGTTATTGGATTGAAATCTTTGTGGAAATTTTGTTTAATCTTTATCTAATGAGCTATGGGAGGAAAGGGACAAGATGAAGAATAATTTGGCAATCCTTAATCTAAATCAACAAATTGTTTGTCCTATTAATTTGAATGAAATTCAATTAGGATAATAATAATAATAATGATGATGATGATGTTTCTCAGAAAATTAGTAGGTTGGATGATGCGGATTAAGATAATGTGTTGGACTTGAAAAAAAATAGACAAAAGTTAGAGGAGACCAGGGTGATCGGCCACAAATCCTCCGATGATGAAGTTAGTTTCTTTCTTCAGAAAATCTGAAATTTCAAGATTCTAGGAATATTGTCCAGAATGAACTTACCCTTCTTCACAGGAGTAGAAGAGTTTATATAGGTCGATGTAAGCGGTTATTCATCTCATAACTCCCCCTATTATTAAAGAGTTTGTAGGATTTGGAGTCAACTCCTATAACTGTCGTGGGAGTTATGTTTCTTTCACTATCGTTTTCATAACTGTCGTTGGAAACGATTCATCACAAAGAGGCCTAATTTCCTTTATTAAGTGTAGAGCTCAACCGTCCAAATGCTTCTAAGGATGAACGAGCATTTTAAGGAGGCACATCCATCTAAACTCTTCTAAGGATGGACAAGGTCACTAAGGATGCCTATGACGATCACTACATGCACTTGGTTCGCCGTAGTTGGTCTTTCATTAGACGAGCCATATGAACGAGCTCAGGAGTTGGTGTATTTTGTAACACCATCAGTTGCCCCCTCGTCCACATGGATTGTCTAAAGGATGTGTAGTCATATGGATCGTCTAAAGGATTTGTGTACTTAATGTCTACAGCTGTACGTGCCCCGTGTCATAATTTCACTAATGTCCAGTCTCGTCGATTTATTTTTTCAAGGGGTAAGCCACGTGTCATATCCTGGTTGGTCGTGCCATTTCGGATACCCAGGTCAGAGGTCTATAAATAGTGGAATTCCTCCTTTACCCTTTACATTTCTAAAATTTTTCTTCATCTAGAGCCTCGTCTAGAAGTCTCTCTGCATCCATAGTCCTCTCTTGTCTAGAGCCAGGTATTCTCTTTCTTCTAGTCTTTAGGTATTTGGTTTCCAAAAATGTCTGAAACTGTTATTTCCTCATCTAGCGATACAACTAGCAATAGTGGTTCAATTAACATCAGTCATAGTAGTGAGGAGAGATCTACGGACAAAGGGTATACCTCTGGTGTCCCTGGGCTTCCTTTAGAAGTTATCCAAGAACAACTTAGGAAAGCCACTAGTTCCCAAGCTG